>NC_042622.1:8550947-8664369 GCF_901001135.1 Rhinatrema bivittatum
GTAACTTTGTCTGCTGATACTGGTGTGTAAGTCAAAGATAAAACAACAGGACTAGTCAGCAGGATTTTAAGGGTTGGGTTCTATCGGGAGAAGGGAGCCTTTAAACCTGGGGGGGGTAGGAAGTCCAATCCTACACTGGTTGAACTGGGAAAAGGGTAAGCAGCCTTGGCACGCACCCCTTATAAAATCCTCCCACTTACATGGCAGATGCAGCATTTGCCTACACATGCGTCTATATAAAAGTATGCGCACATGTACGCATGCATATGTGTTCATATGTTATAAAATCGCCACATCCATATGCGCGAGTCGGCACACACACGGGTCTTAAAATTCACCTCTTACTTAATATTGACCTCAATATTTATGCCTTTGAAGTATTTCAGTGTCTCTATCATAGCCTTGCTTGCTTTCTACTCTCCTTTAGCATATATTTAGTTCATTTCATTTATTAAACTTGTTGTTCCGCTCATCATTAGCACATCAGAGCGGATTATTAAAAAATGCAAAAATAATGTACACATTAATCACTGATGAAACAAGGGACCTTATATCCACTTCAGAATTATGTACAAAACCATCATGATTATCTACAAAACATCCATCAACACACTCAACTCGACCTACAAATCCCTTTTAAAAAACACACATCTGCCAGACCCATCAGGGAACACTACAAAGAATCACTACTGGTTCCACATGCCAAAACCTACCACCACAAATCCTACAGTTCAAGAGCTCTCTCATCTGCAGGTCCAATCCTTTGGAACTCCATCCCCCCGGACTTAGACAAGAACCATGCGCTCTAACTTTAGGAAAAGACTAAAACTTGGCTTTTTAAAAAAGCATTCCCAGATCTGGATTAAATTCTCCACCCATCAGCATAAACACAAAAGTTAGTGAACTGTAACAAAAACCCACTAACTTCACACGCAGTGACAACATATTATTATACTTCACTACAATTCATATTTGGTCAATCTTTCCTACCCATCTATATTTTATAATTTTATACATATTTATTAATTGATACAGTTGGCTAAAATGTTAATATTCTTTCTTTAATTTCCTCCCCTTTCAGATCCTAGTTATTTTTCCTTGTTTTTTGTAACTTCCTCACATCCTAAATATTGTTACAATGTTTTTTTTGTTAAGTTTCTTATATATTTGATGTCGAATTGGGAAATGTTTCTCTACCATGTTACTCTCTGCAGTTATTCACATTGTTAATTGTAAACCGGGTTGATGTGATTCATATCATGAAACTCGGTATAATAAAAATAATAATAAATAAAATAAATAAATATCCTGGGGCTTTGGGTGCAGACCCCACACCAGTTTGGTTGAAGATCTGGCTTCTTTAGAAAACTGTGTGCAGACGCACCGTATGCGGGGAGTTTTACACGCTTAGGCTGGAGTCTGGGCAGGATAGACTTGGACATACCGGTTCTATAGAAAACTGTGTGCAGACACAGTATGCGGGGAGTTTTACACGCTTAGGCTGGAGTCTGGGCAGGGAGGACTTGGACATACCGGTTCTATAGAAAACTGTGTGCAGACACAGCGTATGCGGGGAGTTTTACACGCTTAGGCTGGAGTCTGGGCAGGATGGACTTGGACATACCGGTTCTAGAGAAAACTGTGTGCAGACGCACCGTATGCGGGGAGTTTTACACGCTTAGGCTGGAGTCTGGGCAGGATGGACTTGGACATACCGGTTCTATAGAAAACTGTGTGCAGACACAGCGTATGCGGGGAGTTTTACACGCTTAGGCTGGAGTCTGGGCAGGATGGACTTGGACATACCGGTTCTATAGAAAACTGTGTGCAGACACAGCGTATGCGGGGAGTTTTACACGCTTAGGCTGGAGTCTGGGCAGGATGGACTTGGACATACCGGTTCTATAGAAAACTGTGTGCAGACACAGCGTATGCGGGGAGTTTTACACGCTTAGGCTGGAGTCTGGGCAGGAAGGACTTGGACATACCGGTTCTATAGAAAACTGTGTGCAGACACAGCGTATGCGGGGAGTTTTACACGCTTAGGCTGGAGTCTGACCAGGAAGGACTTGGACATACCGGTTCTATAGAAAACTGTGTGCAGACACAGCGTATGCGGGGAGTTTTACACGCTTAGGCTGGAGTCTGACCAGGAAGGACTTGGACATACCGGTTCTATAGAAAACTGTGTGCAGACGCACCGTATGCGGGGAGTTTTACACGCTTAGGCTGGAGTCTGACCAGGAAGGACTTGGACATACCGGTTCTATAGAAAACTGTGTGCAGACACAGCGTATGCGGGGAGTTTTACACGCTTAGGCTGGAGTCTGGGCAGGATGGACTTGGACATACCGGTTCTATAGAAAACTGTGTGCAGACACAGCGTATGCAGGGAGTTTTACACGCTTAGGCTGGAGTCTGGGCAGGATGGACTTGGACATACCGGTTCTATAGGAAACTGTGTGCAGACGCACCGTATGCAGAGAGTTTTACACGCTTATGCTGGAGTCTGGGCAGGAAGGACTTGGACATACCGGTTCTTTAGAAAACTGTGTGCAGACACAGCGTATGCAGGGAGTTTTACACGCTTAGGCTGGAGTCTGGCCAGGAAGGACTTGGACATACCGGTTCTTTAGAAAACTGTGTGCAGACACAGCGTATGCGGGGAGTTTTACACGCTTAGGCTGGAGTCTGGGCAGGAGGACTTGGACATACCGGTTCTTTGAAAACTGTGTGCAGACAAAGTGTAATCAGGGAGTTTTTCACGCTTAGGCTGGAGTCTGGGCAGGATGGACTTGGACATACCGGTTCTATAGAAAACTGTGTGCAGACAAAGTGTATGCAGGGAGTTTTACATGCTTAGGCTGGAGTCTGGGCAGGATGGACTTGGACATACCGGTTCTATAGAAAACTGTGTGCAGACACAGCGTATGCAGGGAGTTTTACACGCTTAGGCTGGAGTCTGGGCAGGGAGGACTTGGACATACCGGTTCTTTGAAAACTGTGTGCAGACAAAGTGTAATCAGGGAGTTTTTCACGCTTAGGCTGGAGTCTGGGCAGGATGGACTTGGACATACCGGTTCTATAGAAAACTGTGTGCAGACAAAGTGTATGCAGGGAGTTTTACATGCTTAGGCTGGAGTCTGGCCAGGAAGGACTTGGACATACCGGTTCTATTGAAAACTGTTTGCAGACACAGCGTATTCGGGGAGTTTTACACGCTTAGGCTGGAGTCTGGGCAGGATGGACCTGCACTCACATGTTTGGGTTTTTGAACGTGTAACCCTCTCCCCCTTTTCGTGGGGCCACCTTCCCTGTCTCGGGGTGCTTGGTATTCAGAACCCCCGAGGTGGAGAAACGAGAGCTGGGGGCAGGGTTTCCTCTAATATTTTTATGTTATTTATCTGAATGTGGTTGAATTTTAGTTAATTGTATTTATTGTAAACAGATATGATGGCTTGCCCCAAATACGGGTAGTAAAATGTTGGTAAATAAATAACTGTGCGCCAAAGGAACGCTAGTTTAATTCAGAGTCTTCAGTGTTAAACGTAGTGACAGTCAAGTAGATGCAGGTAGAAGGACAACGTAAATGCAATCACAGTTCAAAAAAGCTTTCATTCTCTCTTCCCAGACTCCCCTTATGAAGATGGTTTCTTGGTTTTATTACTTCTCCCTCCCTCAGGCTAGTATTTTCTTCCACTCCTCCACCAGATAAATGGTTTCTCACTGGAACTTCTGCTCAGCTACAGGAAAAACCCATCAGAAATGTCTTCAAGATTCCCCAAGCCCACTCTCTGGCTCAGTGCAGGTGTAACCTGCAGCTTCTGAGCACCCTCACTCCTGGCTGCTCCCTTCTGGGATCCCCAGCTCCAACCAATTTCTTCCAGTGAAATCTCAAACAGCCCCTGACTCAGGAAAGCCGGGGCTTTTTATAATCTCCAGCATTAGCAGGCCCTTGAGGGGATGTACCCCCCCTTGTCTGTCAGAGAGGTGACAGATGACCCAGGGCTCTGGAAGATTCCCACGCTGCTTACAGATGAACCTCTTGCCTCCTGCACATCCTGTGCACTTCCAGTAGCTGTTTACTTACAGGCCGATTCAGTAAAGTCCGCGGGAAAGTGGACGAACGCCCGCTCTCCTGGCGCGCGCACAGGCCACTCACCTGTGCACGTGATTCTCTATTTAAATGAGGCCCGGCGGTAGAAACGGGCAAAAGGAGGCGCTAGGGACACTAGCGCGTCCCTAGCGCCTCCTTTTGACCCGGAGCGGCAGCTGTCAGCGGGTTTGACAGCCAACGCTCAATTTTGCCGGCGTCGGTTCTCGAGCCTGCTGACAGCTACGGGCTAGGAAACCGGATGCCGGCAAAATTGAGCGTCCAGTTTTTGACCTGACAGCCGCCGACCCATTTTAAATTTATTTTTTTTTACCCTTTGGGACTCCACATAATATCGCCATGATATTAAGTCGGAGGGTGCACAGAAAAGCAGTTTTTACTGCTTTTCTGTGCACTTTCCCGGTGCCGGCAGAAACTAGCGCCTACCTTTGAGTCGGCGCTAATTTCTTAAAGTAAAATGTGTGGCTTGGCTGCACATTTTACTTTCTGTATCGCGCGGGAATACCTAATAGGGCCATCAACATACATTTGCATGTTGAGGGCGTTATTAGGTTCCGCGGGTTGGGCGCGCGTTTTCTGCCCCTTACTGAATAAGGGGTAAGGGAAAATGCGCGTCCAAGGGCAGGTTAACAGTGCGCTCCGTTGGAGCGCACTGTACTGTAGCGGCCTGTTAGAGATGAAAATATTTCTAGCACACAGGCCTCCTTGTAAAAGGAAACCTTTCCTTCACCTGCACTCCTGCTAACATATTCAGCTTCTATACACCAAAGTACGAGTGTAAACTCTACGCACCAAACAGCGGCTGGAATTGTGTGCATGCAGTTCTGCTGCCAGAATTTTCAAAGTGGATTTATGCACGCAAGTCTGCTTTGAAGACTAGTGTCATTTCTGTGCATAGCTGCTGGCTAACTGCTGTGCATTGCCACAAAATTACCCCCCCTTTATGTGGGAAAAGTGCTACCTTACCCTCAGAGGTCCATTTGAAAATGACCCTCCCTCTCACAAATGATGTGTACAGAGGAATCATCACCTCTCTAAGTACCCAGCAGTCCTCTGGGCTCCAGCTCCCACTGTGATTATGCAAGTTCTTGCCTGCTTGATGGATGCCAGTATCTCAGCCCTCAAGGTGTATTCCAAGCATGCGAGCACTCCTTGAGTTTTCTAGATCTCTTCTCATTTTGTCTACTCTCTCAGGTGTCCACTCTCTCGCAGATGTTAGTACCACTCACAAAAAAGAGTGGGCTTTCCTACTAACAGATATGGAACCAGGACCCCTCTCTGAGGCACTCCACTCGCCACGCTCGTTTCCTCCGAGTGAAGGCCATGTACTGCCCTTTCATCTTACTGTACTAGGGCCTTCATTCCACTGGTGTGATTTATCACAGTCAATAAGGACTTGCATCTGCTATGTTCAGCTGTCTTCTAATTTACTGTAAGATATTTCTTACTTGCTTAAATCAAATGGTACTTAAAGTGAGCTAGAGGCAGAACATACACATGATGGCAGTAAAAGCCCATTATTACGGCCTATCTGATCTGCCCATCCATACCAACTCTTAAGTTTTACAATCCCTACCACTCCTTCAAATATCTTCTGTGTTTATCCCATGCTTTCTTGAATTTAGTTACTGTTTTTATCTCCACCAACTCCAGGTGGAGGCTATTCCATGTATTCCACTACCCTCTTTATAAAGAAATATTTCCTTAGATTATTCCTGAGTCTAGCCTCTTTCACCTTCATTCCATAAAACAAGTTTGCTTACCGTAAACAGTGTTTCCATAGATAGCAGGATGAATTAGCCATGCTGTCCTGGGATCTGTCAATCAGGTCCGGGAGGCAGAGCTTGTTAAGCAGAGGTTAGATTTTTGTTCCCACGCAGGAAGTAACAGATTCTCCTCAGTATGTGATTAAGCTGTAGGTTATAGAAGAAAAACAGTGACTGCCAGGGAGGAGAGTGGGTCAGCATGGCTAATTCATCCTATCTACAGAAACACCGTTTACGGTAAGCAAACTTGCTTTTCCCGTCGATAGCAGGGCTGAAATAGCCATGCTGTCCTGGGAGTCTCAAGCTCCCGATCACGTCTGATTGTATGATATTCTTGTGATGTGATCTACTGGAGTGTGGCCGTCACTTAGGATGGGATGGTAAAGACTGTAGGACTGCTTGTCTTATCTTTGCATCCGAGATTGCTTGTTGATCAAGGCAATAATGTGACGTGAAGGTATGGAGTGATGACCATGTTGCTGCTTTGCAAATGTCTACTGGTTGTATATTCCGAAGGTGTGCCCATGAAGTTGTTAGGGCACGGACTTGGTGAGCTTTAGGTTTGGTAGGGAGGTGTAATTATTGTTTCTCATAACAAAATTGAATGCACTGTACTATCCAGCTGGCTATGGTATTTCCGTTCTGTTCAAGTAATACGCTAATGCTCTTTTACAGTCTAGAGTGTGGAGCAATTTTTCCCGTTCATTGATGTGGGGTTTCGGGAAAAATATAGGCAATTCGATGTTTTGGTTGAGATGGAATTGTGAAATTACCTTTGGTAAGAAAGAGGGATGCGTTCTTAGTACCACCTTGTGATGGAAAAACTATAAGTAAGGTTCATAATGGACCAGTGCCTGTAATTCACTGACTCGTCTTGCCGAAGTTACTGCCACTAGAAATACCACTTTCCACATTAGAAACTTCATGTGTGCTGAATCTAAAGGTTCAAAGGGGGAAAGCATAGCTGTTCCAACACTGGGTTGATATGCCAGGGAACTGGAGGTTTGATGATGGGAGGGCGAGACAGGAGTGGATGATTAGATATGGAGACATCATTGTAAGGTCTATGGTAGGCTCCTATGGCACTGAAATGAACTCTGATGGAAGATGTGGCCAGACTTTGTCATACAGCGTGTGCAAATAATCCAGCAACTGTTCTGGTGGACACTCCAGTGGCGATATGTGCCTGGATGTGCACCAAGCCGAATAACGTTGCCATTTGTAATTGTAATTCTTCCTCGTGGATGGCTTTCTTGCTTCTAATAATATAAGTTGCGCTTGTTGCGATACTTTCTGTTCCGTTAACAGAAGCCGCTCAACCTCCATGCTGTCAAGTGGAGGGATGCGTGCAATGGGTGCAGAAGGGTCCCTTGTTCCTGAAGGAGAAGATCTGGTCGATTGGGAAGACGTATCGGCTGGTCTCGAGATAAGTGAAGAAGGTAACTGTACCATGGTTGACGTGGCCAGGCCGGGGCGATGAGAATCAGTTACGCTCTGTCTTGTATGCATTTCTGAATTGTTCTGGTGATCAGAGGTATGGGAGGAAAGGCATACAGTGGACCCGTCGACCATGGAATGAGGAACGCATCATGTGCGGTCCTGTTGGCGCTGGGCCTTATGGAGCAGAAGTTTAACTTGTGTGTTGAGTTCCGTTGCGAAGAGATCGATCGATGGGGTTCCCCATCTGCAGACGATACTGTGGGCAACTGCTGGATTGAGGGTCCATTCGTGTGGATGAAAGATGCGACTTAACCTGTCCGCTCTTGTGTTCGCCACTCCCGGTAGATATGTCACTTGTAGATGTATGCAATGCTGTGAGCATGTTGGAAAATGATCAACGTTTCCTTGCAAAGGGACAGGAGCCCGATCCCCCTTGTTTGTTGATGTAGAACATTGCTACTTGATTGTCTGTATATATCATGACTTGCGCCTTTTAGATAGTTTTGAAAGGCCTGTAGGGCATTCCGAATCGCTCTGAGTTCTAATAGGTTGATCTGTAAATTCATTCCAGCAGGGTCCACAGACCTTGCATCTCGTAAACGTCGAGGTGTGCCCCCCAACCTTTCCTTGATGCGTCCGTAGTCAGAATGGCATTGTGGATGGGCGGGCGGAACAAAGCACCCTTCGCTAGTGTGGATGAAGAAGCCACCATACAATGTCTCTTCGCATGCTTGTTGTCAGAAGTATTGGTTGTTTCAGTGGCTGTGTATGTTGTTTCCATTGTCTCTTTAGTCCCCATTGTAATTGTCTCATGAAGTTTGGTGTTGGGAACCATGAAATTGGCCGCTGCCATGTGACCCAAGACTACTAATACTTGTCGTGCTGAAGGCGTTTGAGTGCTGTTTAGTTGCTGTAGTAGTTGACACAGCTGTAATTGTCTGTCCACCGGGAGATAAGCTCTGGTTTTCGTCATATCTAGATATGCTCCTATGTAGTGTAGCTGTTGTGTCGGTTGCAGGTGTGATTTTTGGAAATGATCACTATCCCAACTGTTCCAAACATTGTCTGATCTGTTGCAGATGTTGTAGCAGTATCTCTTGAGTCGAGGCCACAATGAGCCAGTCGTCCAGGTATGGGAAGATTGTTATTCCCTGTTGCCTGAGGTGTCCCACCACCACTACCATGCACTTGGTGAATTCTCTGGGTGCAGCTGATAAACCAAAGGGGAGTACTTTGTATTAGTAATGTCGATGGTTGTACCGAAACAGGTAACGCCAGGAAGAGGGATGGATTGGAATGTGTGTATACGCATCCTTCAGGTCTATGGAGCACATCCAGTCGTTGGGTTGTAATAGAGGAAGAATCGATTTCAAGGACACCATCTTGAATTTTTCCTTGATTAGGAATTTGTTGAGTTCCCGAAGATTTAGAATGGGACGTTGTCCACCCGACCTTTTGGGAATCAGGAAGTAAGGGGAGTAGAACCCCCTGTTCTGTTGTTTGTTGGATAGAAGCCTGATGGCCTTCTGTTTGTACAAACTGGAGATCTCTTGCTCGAGTAGCACTTGAGTTCCCTTGCTGTGAGTGAAGGAGAGGTGGGGTAACTCCGGTTTTGTTAGAAATTGAAGACGGTATCCTTGACGTACGATGTCTAGTACCCATTGATCAGATGTTATTTGCTCCCAATACGGGAGACACGATTGGATTCTCCCCGGCGGCGTTAAGGAGTGTGGTGGTGGCACTATATTCAAAAAGACTGTGTCATTTTAGGTGTGGAAGTTTGTTGTTGAGTTTGCTGGCGCGGAGTGTGTGGTTTTCCTCTACGAGGCATTTGGGAGTGTTGTTGTTGAGATTGTGGTCTTTGTTATGCTGGATATGGCTGGGTCGGAACTTTGATACGATCGGTAGGGTCTCCGCCCATACGACGAACGTCGAGCATAAGGGGTAGTAATGTTTAGAGGTCATATAGATCGGCTGTGATTGCAGAGATTGTACGGCTATTGCCTCTTCTTTTAATTTTCCCACTGTTTCTTGTAGCTTCGTGCCAAAGAGATTATCCCCCGTGCAGGGAAGATTGGCCAATTTTTCATGTACATCTTCCCTTATGGAACTAGAGCGTAGCCATGCTGTTCTACGTGCTGCTATAGCCGTCGCTGACGCTCTTGACGATGTTTCCATACCCTTGAAGACTGATCGGAGTAAATGTCTGGTGCACTCTTCCATGTCATGGAGAGTCTGTTGGAGGTTGATCTCCCGTAGTTGCCAGCATTCCTTTTGTTGCCTGGATACATTCTACATGTATTGCACATGTAGAATTGATGATGCATGATCCTTGAAGTAAGCATTGCATTTTGATAAATCCTTCGTCGCACGTTCATCTAGGTATTTGTTGTCCTTGGTAGGCGGGTATGCTGCATGGTTTAGTCTTTTAAATCGTTGCATCGCTGATTCAACTACCACGGACTCATATGGTAATTGTGGGAAGTGCATAAGGTGTTCCCTCTTAATTCGGAATTTTATGTCCGATTTTCGGGAAACCGCTGGTAACGAATGAGGTGTTTCCCTCATTCGTTACTAGCGCACTTCCTCATTCACATGGAGGAAGTGCCACTTTTGCACCTTCTCCATGTGAAAGAGTGGCCTTAGTATCCCTCCTTAAGCTGTACAGGACCAGGCTACACACTTGGTGCACCTTAATCACACAGAGGGAGACAGCACTATGGGCAGGTTAAGAGGCAGAGCGCAGCTGGGATCAGGAGGCCCCTGTGGTCTCCAAGCAAGTAAGGAGCTCCTGAACCTCTCTGGAAGTTTGAGTTGTAAGAGTACTGCAAAGGTAGGTAAGTAGGTATTGTTGGTGTTATTTGCGGTTTATATACTAATATTGAGATTGCATGAAAGAGGTCAGAGAGAGCATGGTTCCTGTGCCAGGCCACAAGATTTTGCTAAGTCATCCTCATACTCCAATCTCTTGACATATTTAAAAAAGTCTTATCCTCTCATTTTCCCATATTTGCTTATTTTTAACTGCATGTGCATTTTTGCATTCCTGACTGCTTTCCAGCTTCCCTTAGCCCTTCCAGATACTGTTGCCGGTCTTCCTCTTCCTGCGATCTCTTGAAGTTAATGAATGCTAACCTTTCCCCCATACCTTTTCAGCTACTTTAGAAAACACAGTGGCCTCTTTCTCCTCTTCCCTTTATTTACATTTCCTAAAAGAAAAAGTTAGTTGCCCTTTTATTTCCTTTTAGTCTTCTCCACTGGTCCCCTAGATTTTCCCATCCAGCTGTCTCCTTGAGATACGCCCAGGACCTTTGCCATTTAATGACATCCCTCCCGCCAAGGCTGCACGTTTAGCCAACACATGGGAGCAATCTTTCTCTCTACATGGTCCCATGCTCTGGAACTCCCTTTCCCTTATCCCTGTGGCCTCAGAAAGGACTCCAAAAAAATGTAAAAAATTGCTAAAAAACTCATTATTCATTGAAGCGTTCAAGCAATGACATGTTGCTTTGCCTCTCTGGTTTGTTCTTTTGCTACGCGGATAAATATGTCATGTACATTTTTTATTGTTCCCCGCCCCGACTGGGTGGTAGGGACGGGATATAAATACTGAACCACAGCATCCAGCGATCACGGGATCCCAGATCATTATCCACTACAACATCAGAAGCACTGCCCCCCATTGGCAAGTGCCAGGTGCAGTGTCAGCCCCTCCTGTGTGGCTTCCATTACCAGCTGATGGAATAGTTCTCCCTGCAGAGCATCAGGATCTCTCTGCTTCTAAAAGGCACCGCATCCGGGATGTCCCAATCAAACATTCTGGCAGATTAAAAATCCCCTAGCAATAGTATTTCCCTTATAATAGCAATTTTTGAGAATATCCTCCAACAAATCTGTGTCTATAACTTCCTTCTATGATGGAGATCTATATATTACACCAATATAAATAATATTAAAGCAACAGAATTGCATTTATTTTTTATATATAGAGAGAGAGCCACTCTTCCTCGCTTTCTGCCTACCTGCCTCCTTCCTGAATAGACTTGTAACCCAGTCATTGGCTTTCTGTGTACCGCACATCTCCATGATGGCCACTACATCCACGTCAGCTTCTTCTCTGATTGCCTCTCGATCCGGGACTTTATTTCCCAAACTATGTGCAGAGCTCTCCAGATGTTGCTCTTTTTTTATCCTGTTTCTACAATTCTCTCAATTGTACTGGGTCAAGAAAAACAAACCACGAGGCATCCAAAGTTTCTCACACATTTAAAAGGATAATGAGCAATACACGTAGCCCCTAAGGAAAGCACTTAAGATTTCATGGCCAAGAACTTCCTTCTACTCTCCTCTGTGACCCTGGCCAAATAAGGAAACATACAAAAAGCCAGAAAACGTGGATAACACATCTTTATGATGAAAATACAAATGGAAAATATTATTATGATCCTTTATAAAAAAGACAAAAGTCACCAGTAAAGCAGCACGACCCACTACATTATTTTTCTCCAGAGTTCTGAAAAAATGTGATGGATTGGCAGGAACCTCCAACAGGGCAGTATCGGTATCTTCTTGGAGCCAGGTAAAAAGAAAATCTTCTCTACAGGAGGTAATGCAGTCTCTGCAATTAACAGAACTTCCTTCATGTAGGAAGACAAGTGCTCAGCTGGAGAAATCAGGGGAATTTGAAGAAAATGTAAAATTCTCAGATTCAAAAGACCTGTGAGAGTCTCAATATTTCAATTCTTTGTGAAGTAAAGATAGATTTTTAATTATATTAGTCTGCACCTCTCGAGCTTCCACTAAGGAAGACCTCTACCTCAGATACCTTCTTTTTCATGCTAGATAGTCGTCGTTAATAGAAGAGAGTGAAACAGACTTATTTTCAGCCATCATTACTGTCCACAAACTTTCCAGTGTATTCACTGCAGGTTTATCAAAGGAAGATTTGATTCGGAGACCGAAGGAAGAAGCAAAGATTGAGGTATCAAAGCTGAAGAACTTACACTGGGCGACCCTGTCAGCAAGGCAAGCTGAACAGCCATTCCTCTGTATCTCCCGGCGACCTTGCACCGAGAATCTCGTCAGCTGGGCAGGAAGGACGCGGCCAGATGACAAAGCAGGAAACCTTGGAGACTCCAAATGCCCTCTGGGAAATCATCTGCAAAGAGGGCAGAGCTGCTGGGAGGCTGCAGTGTAGATCAGCCGCTGACAGGCTAGCGTTCCCTGTTCTCTGCCGCCACTCGGGTAAGTGCATGTTCCAGCATAGTAGATTGACTAAGGGTACCGACGCTGCAGGTGGCCTTCCCTTCTTTACTGCTCTCTTCCTTTTCCCCATAGAGAAACAGTTCAGGTAATTTGGAATGAAGAAAACAGAAAAGTAATGGGAGTGGCTGAAACCCCATCTTCTCAGAAGCAGCCATCTGGGGTTCCCCCATTGCCACTGCCAGTTTCACCAGTTCATCCACCAGTTCCACCAAGTTATAAGAGCTAGGTCTCCAACACCCCCCCGCCCGTTTTAATAGCCTGCACTCTCCGCAGTTAGCCAGACCCTTGAAATAGCTAGTTTGTTTTGTTTTTGAAGTTACTCCTCCTCCATAGCAGAAGTAAACTTATGCGGCCACTGGACTTGGGCGTGCGCCCAGGCGTGTAATTATTTAAGCGCACATCTCTTGGCCACACCCCGGAACCCTCATATCCCGCCCAGACCATGCCCCTTTTTTAAATTGAGTGAGATAAGCGCACAGGCAACTTATTCGTACACTCTTACAACTGCTAGGTTGATCACGCAAGTGAAATATGACTTGTCTTTTTTTTTGTTTTTGAATGGGAGGCCTGCCAGTACTCTCTTCAAAAGCCAACTGTGGACAGACTAGCAAAAACTTTCATAAGAACATGCCATACTGGGTCAGTCCAAGGGGCCATCAAGCCCAGCATCCTGTTTCCAACAGTGGCCAATCCAGGCCATAAGAACCCGGCAAGTACCCAAAAACTAAGTCCTATTCCATGTTACCATTGCTAATGGCAAGTGGCTATTCTCTAAGTGAACTTAATAGCAGGTATGGACTTCTCCTCCAAGAACTTATCCAATCCTTTTTTAAACCCAGACTACTAACTGCACTAACCACATCCTCTGGCAACAAATTCCAGAGTTTAATTGTGCTTTGAGTGAAAAACAACTTTCTCCGATTAGTTTAAATGTGCCCCATGCTAACTTCATGGAATGCCCCCTAGTCTTTCTATTATCTGAAAGGGTAAATAACCGCTTCACATCTACCTGTTCTAGACCTCTCATGATTTTAAACATCTCTATCATATCCCCCCTCAGCCGTCTCTTCTCCAAGCTGAAAAGTCCTAACCTCTTTAGTCTTTCCTCATAGGGGAGCTGTTCCATCCCCTTTATCATTTTGGTCACCCTTCTCTGTACCTTCTCCATCACAACTATATCTTTTTTGAGATGTGGCAACCAGAATTGTACACAGTATTCAAGGTGCAGTCTCACCATGTAGTGATACAGAGGCATTATGACATTTTCCGTTTTATTCACCATTCCCTTCCTAATAATTCCCAACATTCTGCTTGCTTTTTTGACTGCCGCAGCACACTGAACCGACGATTTCAATGTGTTCTCCACTATGACGCCTAGATCTCTTTCTTGGGTAATAGCACCTAATATGGAACCCAACATTGTGTAATTATAGCAAGGGTTATTTTTCCCTATATGCATCACCTTGCACCTATCCACATTAAATTTCATCTGCCATTTGGATGCCCAATTTTCCAGTCTCACAAGGTCTTCCTGCAATTATCACAATCTGCTTGTGATTTAACTACTCTGAACAATTTTGTATCATCTGCAATTTGATTACCTCACTTGTCGTATTTCTTTCCAGATCATTTATAAATATACTGAAAAGTAAGGGTCCCAATACAGATCCCTGAGGCACTCCACTGCCCACTCCCTTCCACTGAGAAAATTGTCCATTTAATCCTACTCTCTGTTTCCTGTCTTTTAGCCAGTTTTGCAATCCACGAAAGGACATCACCACCTATCCCATGACTTTTTACTTTTCCTAGAAGCCTCTCATGAGGAACTTTGTCAAATGCCTTCTGAAAATCCAGTATACTACATCTATCGGTTCACCTTTATCCACATGTTTATTAACCTCCTTCAAAAAAGTGAAGCAGATTTGTGAGGCAAGACTTGCCTTGGGTAAAGCCATGCTGACTTTGTTCCATTAAACCATGTCTTTCTATATGTTCTGTGATTTTGATGTTTAGAACACTTTCCACTATTTTTCCTGGCACTGAAGTCAGGCTAACCGGTCTGTAGTTTCCCAGATAGCCCCTGGAGCCCTTTTAAATATTGGGGTTACATTTGCTATCCTCCAGTCTTCAGGTACAATGGATGAGTTTAATGAAAGGTTACAAATTTTTACTAATAGGTCTGAAATTTCATTTTTTAGTTCCTTCAGAACTCTGGGGTGTATACCATACGGTCCAGGTGATTTACTACTCGTCAGTTTGTCAATCAGGCCTACCACATCGTCTAGGTTCACCATGCTTTGGTTCAGTCCATCTGAAACATTACCCATGAAAACCTTCTCCAGTACGGGTACCTCCCCAACATCCTCTTCAGTAAACACCAAAGCAAAGAAATCATTTAATCTTTCCGCGATGGCCTTATCTTCTCTAAGTGCCCTTTTAACCCCTCGATCATCTAACGGTCAAACTGACTCCCTCACAGGCTTTCTGCTTCGGATATATTTAAAAAGTTTTTACTGTGAGTTTTTGCCTCTACGGCCAACTTCTTTTCAATTCTCTCTTAGCCTGTCTTATCAATGTCTTACATTTAACTTGCCAACATTTATGCATTATCCTATTTTCTTCTGTTGGATCCTTCTTTCCAATTTTTGAATGAAGATCTTTTGGCTAAAATAGCCTCTTCATTCACCTCCCCTTTTAACCATGCTGGTAATCGAATGCCTTCTTTCCACCTTTCTTAATGTGTGGAATTGTCTGGATTGTGCTCTAGGATGGTATTTTTTAACAATGTCCAAGCCTCTTGCACACTTTTTACTTTTGTAGCTGCTCCTTTCAGTTTTTTTTCTATTTTCTCATTTTAATCAAAGTTTCCCTTATGAAAGTTTAGCACGAGAGACATTTGATCTCAATTGAGATATCACACACCGGTTTACATTCAGGTACTGTAGGTATTTCTCTATCCCCAGAGGGCTTACAATCTAAGTTTTTGGAGGGTAAAGTGACTTGCCCAAAGTCACAAGGAGCAACAGCAGGATTCGAACCCTGGTCTTCTGGTTCATAGTCCACTGCTCTAACC
Organism: Rhinatrema bivittatum; assembly: GCF_901001135.1. Classification (NCBI taxonomy): domain Eukaryota; kingdom Metazoa; phylum Chordata; class Amphibia; order Gymnophiona; family Rhinatrematidae; genus Rhinatrema; species Rhinatrema bivittatum. The sequence continues at coordinate 8,566,606 of NC_042622.1, forward strand.
ACTAGGCTATTCCTCCTCCTATCCAAATATGGGTGTACCAGGATTCCATCCTTTCTCAAGTCTGCTGCCACTATAACCTTTGAAAAAGTTCTGAGTGCAACGGCTAGACCAAAAGGCACACCCAAAACTGTTAATGACACCCCACCCCTGCGAAACGCAGAAAAAGTTGGTGTTCCAATCAGATGGAAATATGGAGGCACGCCTCGGACAGATCCAAGGAGGTCAGAAATTCCCCCGACGGCACAGCCATTATCACTGAGCGCAATATTTCCATGTGAAAATGAGTCACCCGCAAATGACTGTTGACCGCTTTGAGATCCAGGATGGGATGAAAGGAGCCCTCCTTCTTGGGCATAATGAAATAAATGGAATATCGACCTGTATTTTCTTGAGACGGGAGCACTGGGACCAGAGCCCTCAGACTGAGGAGCGTTGACAATGTACACTCCATTGCCTGCTTCTTCTGCAGGGAGTGGCAGGGAAATATCATGAACAACGTCCTGAGGGACACTGCAAAACTCCAGCGCATATCCCTCTTGTATCACCTTTGGACCCACTGATCCAAAGTAAATTCCACCCACCTCTGATAAAAGAGCTAGGCGCCCCCCCATCTCCTGTTCTTGGGGGTTGGGTGAGTAAACCTTTATTGGGAGGCTTGGAAGGTTCTACTACCCGAGCCTGCAACCCATCTAGGTTGAGTCCTCTGAAAATTCGCTCCTCTGTAGGGATGAAAACGTTTGGATCCCGTGGCAACGACCTCTCACACCAAAGGAGAGCGGAGTCTGCTTTTTATCTTCTGGCAACCGGGGATTCGCCCCACTTACTTGCCAGTTTTCTCCAACTCGCTCCCAAACAAGAGTGAGCCTTTAAAGGGCAATTTTGTAAGGTTAGCCTTGGAGGTCGCATCAGCCAACCAATTTTCAGCCATAACTGACGTCTGGCCGCTATTAACCAAAACCACCCCTCTGGCTGAGATGCGGACCAAATCGCAGCCTGTATCTGCCAAAAAGGCGGCTGCTTAGCTCCAGAACTGAGAGAGAAGTAAACAAGAGCGAGCCACTAGGGAACAACAAGAAGCTATCTGTAAGGTCATTGCACTGCCTCAAATGCTATCTTAAGGATGGTCTCAATCCTCCAATCGTGCACATCCTTCAAGGCTGCTCCTCCTTCCACGGGGATATTCATCTGCTTGGAGATGGCACAGACAAGCGCATCCACTTTCAGAAAATGCAAATGCTCTCTCACAACTGGACCCAGGTGAACAGGCCTTACAAAGCCCGATCCTCTTTGAAATTAGCCTCCGGGGCATCCCACTAAAGATCAATCAATCTTGAATGGCCTCCATAACAAGGAAAAAATAAGAAGCTTTACGCAAAGAAACCAAAATGGGATTGTTTTTGGCTCAGACATGGAATCTGCCCCTGGGTCTCCCAGTATCTTCAAACATCTGGGAAATCAGAGCCAGCAGCTAATCTCTATGAAAGAACCACATAGACCTATACGGTTCCAGGCCCGGAGGAATTTCCCCATCCTCCAGAGAGTCAGGATCGGCCTCATCATCAGCGCCATCTGGATTCCTATCGGGAGGGCTTGCTGCCAATCTAGGGGTACTTCGGCACTTAACAGTAGTACCAGGCGAGTGGGAGCAGGAGCAAACGTCTGAACAGTGCGCTGAGCATGGAGAACCGGAGGAAGGGGAAAGCTTTACAAAACGACCCTTCTACTCTGTTCCTGTCTTCTCTTACCTGATCTCAGCCTATCCTGGCTAAGAACAGAGGCAGTCTCCATCTTCGGGGGAGAGGGCATATACCGTCACCGCTGCGCTCGGGCTTCCTGCACCCGCTGCCTTTCAGCTGTTTTAAACAGCTAAGACCATGCCAGCTGAGAAAACCAGCAACCGGACCAAGGCACTCATCTGGGGGACCATGGAAATAACCTCAGGAATTCTCAACTGGGGGAGGGACCATTTGGGTATCACTGCAGGAGAGCGGGGTGAATTAAATCTTTTATTTCTCCTTCTAAAAGCTGAAGCAATCTGCTGGAGATGGAGAATACTGGCAGCTGATGTCACGGGCAGGAGTATACATACTGTGACGTCAAGTTTGCTCCATCTCAGTCTGTTGGTGGAGGTGCATAACCCACTGGTCTTGAATTCATCTGTCTGGCTGCTAGGAAACTCTGGCAGGAACAGGAACTAGACTCCTCCCTTGGTCATCTATCTTGCACTCATTTTCAACTATTTGCTATAGGTTTATGGGGCTGGAGTAAACTGGGTCCCTACTTTCATCATCAGATCACTATTCCTTTGTCACACAAGGTCCAGACCACTAACTGGCAGATCTGGCATTGTCAAATTCATCAACAGAGATGCTGCTCATCCTCAAACATTGACTACAGAGGCACCAATTCCTTTTAGCTCTGGACGCGCTCACCCTGCCAGATCCTCCACTGTGTGAGGATGATGCTCTTGGCTCATCAAAGACTGACAACTGACATATACAGCCTTTAGAACCACAAGCTGAATGTGGGAGCCTGCAGAAAACGCAGTGCAATTGTGGGTGAACAATTAAGTCACCTGGGAAGAGAGGATGCTCTGGTTGTATGGAATGTTCAGATTTTTCTGCTAGATATTTTCTTGGTTCTTGTTCCAGTTTGTTACCTTTTTCTGTCTGTGCAGCTCCTGCCTAGGTGGCTGATGATGTATATAATAAAGATGGTTAATATTTGCTGGCCCCACCTAATATTCTACACCTTCAATGCCCTCAAAGCCTGAGCTGTGAAACTTGATGCTGCTCAATCTAAGATTAGAACTGAACTTAATACTTTTCAGAAAAGTACTGAATTCATAAATCTGCCTTCCTAACCAGAAGCAATTCATTGCATCTGGGCTTGCTAAGAATAAACACACCTCATGCTACCTCAACTGTTATGTTTAACCTATAATTGCGTCCAAAATGGATGTAAATTTCTGACTTGCTGAAATTGCACCCAGAATTGATGTAATTACTATGCCTTGCCTTTACAACGCTCTAAGCCTTTTGATGGGAAGAGTGTGAAATAAATACATAATGATGGTGGTGAAGATTGTTGCTTTGCACCTGGACTACCCTCACATCACTGTGATGTGCTTGCTTTCTCTTTTTTAGATTTCAGTTCTGAATTCTGCGAACAGTCGGGTTTGTTGCCTCTAAATAATAGAATTCACATAATGTTGAAGGAACAGGAAAGACAGAGCGGAGGCTGTAGGGATCCAGTGACTTGCTTCCTGTGAGTTCCTGTTATAAAAACATTGCACAGCTTATAAAAGCATCTTTAATCTGGTCCCAAAGAGCTTTTTGTATAAGGAATGCATTACAATTTCACACTTCGGAAATCATAAGAAATGCAGTATTCACCAGGTATAAAATTTGAGTTTAAATATAAGTAGGCTAACTTCCAATGCATTAATGCTTTTCTAAAAAAGATTGTAATTGTCCTCAAATAACCCTGGAAAGTTCTCCTGCCCTGTTGCCCTGTTTTTAACTTAGGTTTATGGGGAACTTGGGCAGGTTGAAATCCCACAGCTTTACCTTCAGCTTTTGCTGTGCTGTAGGTCTGAAATCATAGCCACACGAGTTGGAGTAGTTTGCATTTGGTCATTTTTGTGGTATATAATATATATACGTGTGACTCCAGATGTGACCAACTGGGCTTCCTGTTGGTATAAATTACACAAGCTAAGTTTCCTCACTTCTGAAGTACAACAGTGCCACTTTCTGGTCACCTCAGCAAACCAAAGTTAACAGAAAAGTCTGACTTAAAGGCTCTGCTCAGCAATATTTTGCACATATAGCAAAAATCCTCCTGCCTCGGTTCTAGTTTAAATATTCAGCTTTATGGAGTAGGGGCAGTAATAATGACATTCCTTCCAAGTCTGTGGTACTTCCTGGATGCCAGCATTTTTATTCTATAGTGTCTGCATTTACTAGGTGTCTTCAGCTTTTTCATTTGGTAAGAATCTATTAAATCTATTTGAATCTTCAGGAAAATATGCAGAATTCCTGTAAAATACCAGAAAAATATTTTCAACATGGAGCTGAAAGCTCAAACTGAGTAATCAGATTGATGGAGTCCTGCAATTTTGATGCATAAACTTATGTTATTAGGCAAGTAAACCTGGTCATGATGATCCAGTGCTGGTTTTGCTCCATTGCATGTATGGAGATGTAATTCCTACTTTTCGTAAGATAATCAGAGCTACAATCAGAGCATACATATATATGAACTGGATCATCTTCTTAAGGTCAATGTGGCTAAGGCAGCAGAATAACTACAACACTTCTCCTTTACTGAAGTCTGGTCCCACTTCATGTTTTCTATGAACGGGACTGACCTGATGGCTACATGCTGAACAGGAATGTTTAAATTCAGGCTTGTGGTTTTTCCAACCCCAAAGGATGCCGGCCTTTATTTGCCCTCTTAAAACAATAAGACTACAAATCCCAATATGCCTCAGGCTTTTCAAATCCCCTTAAGCATCCTGGGATTTGTAGTCCTATAGGTACCATTAGGCAAACGAGCGTTTCCCAGCCTAGCATGGCGTAAGTTTAAATATCAGGACTGAGGACAACTCACCCAGGCGCTGGTTCAGGCAGCGGGAAATGTAGCCTCTGTGGGTCCGAGCCGTCGTGCGGGCCCCGTGAGGGCGCTTCTCTGACGCTCCCGCCACACCTAACAGCAGCCTTTGCCGTTTACAGCGGTTGCCATGACGACAAGGTCAGCCGTAGGCGTGCGCGTTCAGCGCCCGATCACGTGCCCTGGGGACGCCCTTGTGACCGCGCCTTGCGAAGCGTGCAGGCGTGCTTGGGCCCTGCTCCCGTCCTCCGAGCAGTAAGGGGCGTAATGGGAGGAGGGGAGACTTCCGGCGGAAGTGGGCTTTAGCAGCTGCTGCTGCCTTTTAAAAGCCACATCTCTGCTGCTTGCCTTTACCCTTTGAGTGCGGAAGTGTGTCCTTACCTTAGTCTCAGCCCGGTATCATGGTGCGCTTGAACGGAGTCTGCGTTTCTTGTGTGGGGTTTGAATGGGCCCGCTGTATCCTCACCAATAAGCATATCTAGCGGTTTGGTTTCACTTTAGTGTTGCACTGGAGTGGAGATGTGGAATTTAAACCATAAGAAGTGCCCTACTGGCTCAGTCCAAGGTCTATTTAGCCCAGCATTATGTCTTGGACAGTGGCCAATCCGAGCCACAAGTATCCGACAGATCCCATAAAGTAGATCCATTTCCTGTTTCTCCCAGGGACAGCAATAGCTTTCTGTAGTCTTAACTGGCTAATAATGTGTTACGGACTTTTCTTCCATAAACTCGTCCAAATCTCTTTTAAATCCCTCTGCATGGGGTAACATAATGGTGCAACAGTAACTACCCTTAACCAATAAGCCTTGGTACTTTTGATGCAACTCCAACATTGCTCTCTGTTTCAATGGCAGGATAAAAGGAGTATTGGATTCAGACAGCAACCAAGGAAGGCCCTGACTCTTAGGGTCTGGGGAACTGATAAATATGGGGGTAACCAGCATAGAGTAGCAATTACTACCCTTTACAGAAAGCATGGGATTACTATCCTTAACCAATAAGCCTTGATACTTGTGATGCAACTCCAACATCGCTCTCTGCTTCAAAGGAGAGGGGTGGGGATGAAAGGAAAGAGAAATTTGATTTAGAGAGAACCAACACAAGCCATGACATTTTACAGTCTGGAGTACTGATGTGCAGACATTAAGGAAAAAACACTGGACTGCATTTTCGGCCAAGTCCATAAGCAAAGCATGTCACGCAAAACTGACTAATGCATGGGGGTAACCACAGCGTGGCAGATACTACCATGGGAAGCTTGCTGGGCAGACCGGATGAACCATTGGTCGTTTTCTGCTGTCATTTCTATGTGTCTATGCTAGCCTCCTTGATCACCCCCTATGGCAATGGGTTCCACAGCTTAATAGTGTGCTGACTGAAAAAGAACATAAGAACATGCCATACTAGGTCAGACCAAGGATCCATCAAGGCCAGTATCCTGTTTCCAACAGTGGCCAATCCAGGCTACAAGTACCTGCCAAGTACCAAACATTAAATAAATCACAAGCTACTATTGCTTATTAATAGCAGTTTATGGGTTTTTCCTCTAGAAACTTATCCAAACCTTTTTTAAAACCCAGCTACACTAACTGCTGTAACCACATCCTCTGGCAATGAATTCTAAAGCTTAACTATGCACTGAGGGAAAAAGTATTTTCTTCTATTTGTTTTAAATGAGCTACTTGCTAACTTCATGAAGTGCCCCCTGAGAGAGTAAATAACCAATTTACATTAACTTGTTCATGTCCTTTCATGATTTTGTAGACCTGTATCATATCCACCCTCAGTTGTCTCTTGTCCAAACTAAATAGCCCTAACTTCTTTAGCCTTTCCTCATAGCACACAGGCAAAGACAGCAAATTCAACCTCAAATGATTCCCACTCCATATGACAAATTATATATGCTTTCTAGGATTTCTTTTGAATCTGCTGGTTGATAGTTTCATGGAGGGTCCCCTTAGTTTAAAAGGGTAAATAATGATCTTTTAACTATCTGTTCCACACCACTTAATGATTTTGTAAACTTCTATTATATTTTCTCTGTTTTCCATGCTGAAAAGCCCTAATGTAGCCTCTCATTGGAGAGTTGTCCCATCCCCTTGAACACATTTGTCACTCTCCTCTGCACCTTTTCTAGTTTTGCTGTCTTTTTTTGAGATGGAGCAACCAGAACTGCAGACAATACTCAAGGTGCGGTTGCACCATAACTTGATACAGAGTCAATATGATAATTTCTATTTTCTTCATGACTTTTTGGATCATTACTAACATTCTCATAGAAACATAGAAATGACAGCAGAAAAGGACAAACGGTCCATCCAGTCTTCCAGCAAGCATATGGTACTATCTCCGCACCATACAGTCACCCCCATACTTACCAGTTTCCCCAGACCTTAAAGTCAGGCCCTTCTTGGTTTGCTTTCTGAATCCAATTCCCCTTTTCCTCTCTTTTCCCCCTGCTGTAGAAGTAGAGAGCAAGGATGGAGTTAATCAACAGTTGAAGGTTTATTGGGTAAAGGGTAGGAACTGCCACAACCATCAAGTTACCCCCATGCTCTCTTTTCTTCATTCCCATCCTCTAACCTTTAGTGATCCACAGTGTTTATCCTATGCCACTTTGAAATCTTTCACTGTTTTGTCTTCACCACCTCCTCTGGAAGGGCATTCCAGGCATCCACCACCTTCTGCTTACCTTTATAGTGCCTTCCTCTCCCTTGAGATCCTCTGTGCTTGTTCCATGCTCTCCTGAATTCAGATACAGTCCTTGTCTCCACCACCTCCATGAGGAGGCCGTTTCATGCATCCACCACCCTCTCTGTAACGAAATATTTTCCTTAGATTACTCCTGATAGTAACATAGAGAATGATGGCAGCTAAAGATCAAATGGTCCATTCAGTCTGCCCAGCAAGTTGCTTACTCTAGTAACCGCTGCATCAGGTTACCCCCCATGCCTTCTGTTCAGAGTAGTAATTGCTACTCTGTGCAGGTTATGTTACACCTCAAGTTAACATAGGTTATCCCTTTTCTTCTATCCCCTAGCCTCTAGGGACCTGCAAGTATTTATCCTGTGCCTTTTGAATTCCATTACTGTTCTCATCTCTCTCTACCTCTTGAGAGAGGGCATTCCAGTTATCCACTCCCCTCTCTGTGAAGAAATATTTCCTGATGTTGGTTCTGAGTTGTTCCCTCTTGAGTTTTGTATTGTGACCCCTAGTTCTGCAGTTTCCAACAGAAAAGGTTTGGTGTTTGTGTATCATTAATACCTTTCAGTTATCTGAAGGTCGGTATCCATATCTCCCCCTGCACCTCTTTCTTCTTCCAGGGTATACATATGTAGATCCTTCAGACTTTTCTCTTAGCTCTTCTGATACAGACCACACACTTTTTCTGGACTGCTTCCATGCTATCTATCTTGTTCTGTTCTGGAGATAAGGTCTCCAGAATGGAACCGACTACTCCAGGTGAGGCCTCACCAAAGAGCTGTACAGAGGATTATCACCTACCTTTTTTTCTGCTGATATGCATGGTGCAGGAGAGAGACCCTTGGGGTGATAGTGTCTAATGATCTGAAGTCGACGAAACAATATGACAAGGCCTTAGCTAAAGCCAGAAGAATGCTTGGCTGCATAGAGAGAGGAAATAACGAGTAAGAAAAGGGAAGTGATTATCCCCTTGTACAGGTCCTTGGTGAGGCCTCACCTGGAGTACTGTGCTCAGTTTTGGAGACCATATCTACAAAGGGACAGAGACAGGATGGAGGCGGTACAGAGAAGGGCGATCAAAAAGGTGGAGGGTCTTCATCAAATGTCTAATGAAGAGGAGATTGAAGAATCTAAATATGTACACCCTGGAGGAAAGGAGGAGCAGAGGTGATATGATACAGATGTTCAGATACTTGAAAGGTTTTAATGACCCAAAGATAATGACAAACCTTTCCCGTCGGAAAAAAAAACAGCAGAACCCGGGGTCACGATTTAAAAGCTTTTTCTTCCGCAAAACCTGCACAACTGAGGAGCCTCCCACAGCACTCTCTGAATCCCTAAACAAACTTGATTGCTCCACCCCGACACTGCACTCAACTCCTGGGTCAGCCTCACTCAAGACATAGCCAATAATATATGTCCCCTTATCATCCGCAAGCAACGCACCTCTCCCTCCAATAACAAACCCTGGTACACAACGGAACTGCACCAAATGAAACACAACCTTAGACTCAAAGAAAGAGTTTGGCCCAAAGACCCGAACCTACAGCACTCCACCTCCTACAAATCCTACTTACACACATACCGCCTTGCCATTCAAAAAACCAAACGTGACTACTACACCTCTAAGATTCATCAATACACATTCAACCCCAAAGCCCTCTTCTCCTATGTCGTAGCCCTCACCAATCCCTCCACCCCCATCATCGCTGATGAAGAAGCTAGCACGAAATGTGAAGAACTCGCTAGTTTCTTCCACAACAAAATAGCTAACATATAAATAAATAAATAAAAATAGCTAACATACTCCTCACGTTCCCCCCTGCAACCACCTCTACACCCTGCTCTCCCAAGCCCAACCACAACCCCTCCTCCCTGAAAAATTCACTCAACACCATTGACCTCACCTCATCTAAGGAAATTGAGGCAATCCTCAAGAAATCTAAGCCTGCATTCCACCCTTCCAATACTATACCCATGAAAACCCTACTCTCCATCCCCAATTTTATTGCTCAACCTCTAGCAGATATTATTAACTGCTCCCTTTCCACTGGCTCAGTTCCCGATCCCCTTAAACATGCTGTAGTCGAACCCCTTCTCAAGAAGCCTTCTCTTGACCTCAAAGACCCAGCCAACTACCGTCCCATCTCCAATCTCCCCCTGATTTCTAAAATCATGGAGAAGGTAGTAAACACCCAACTCATGGAATACCTAGACGACAACGACATACTTCACGTCTCGCAGTTTGGCTTTCGCAAAACTTAAGCACTGAAACCCTCCCACTATCCCTCATGGACTTCCTCCTCATTGGCCTTGACCAAGGTCATAATTTCCTCATCGCTTTCCTTGACATCTGTGATGGCTCACCGTCCGTGAGGCCTCGGGCGCCACCCTTCCGTCTTCCGTCCTGTGCCACCACCAGCGGCCAAGGTCCCTGGAGTTCGACAGGCTCCCGTAACTCCCTGGGTCCGTGCCTCCGCTGGCCCTGGTTTGGCTGGGCTCCTAAGTTCCCTTCAAGCAGGGTTGGGGGGTAAGCAACCCCCCAATCCCCAAAGACAACACAGCGAGAGAGAGCGCTAGTTCCTTCAAAGCAGTTTATAACGTACCACCTGGAAACATTACATGAGGGTTGTCCCATCCCCCTGCAGTCCTCCGGTTCTCTTACAAGCAGTGCTATTACAGAGTAACCTTTTACTTCTTATGCTTGGTGCTTTACAAGACCTAACACAACAGGCCCCTTTAGAGCCCTCCTCCCGGGCTTCCCCTTTAGGCTAAGGACTATACTTTACCCCACACAGCTTACTCGGTATCCATATACGAACTGGGGGACTCCTCTCCCCCTGAACCTACCTCCATCTCTTCCTCTTCTGACTCCGAAGAGCTGGGTTTTTGTGGCCAGTTCCACCAAGGGGGCACGCCCTCTTCCTCCACCTCCATCGACTCATCAGGTGCTGCCTCATTAACCTCTATGCCTGCCACCTGTTCGCCTTCAGGCTTTCCTCCCCTGTCTGGTGGTGTTTCAGGGAAGCTGGGATTCGTAGTCCTTCTCCTCTTCCCCTGCGCCCCCTGCTGTCTGGCTCTGGTATTCTTGTTGCTCTTATAGTAGCTTGTCAGCTCCTGCCTGCGGCCGGGCTACGCTACATCACACATCTCTGCGGCTTTTGATACGATAAGCCACAATCTCCTCATCTCCCGCCCAGCCGACATCGGCATCTCTGGCACAGCCCTCCTGTGGTTCAAATCTTACCTAGCTAACAGACATTTCTCTGTCAAACTAGGTATCTCAGAATCCTCTCATTTCACCCTTTCGCAAGGAGTGCCTCAAGGCTCCTCCCTCTCCTCTACTCTATTTAACATATACTTCCTCCCCCTCTGTCATCATCTATCTGATCTCGGTCTCAAATTCTACATCTACGCAGATGATGTCCAAATCATCATCCCTATCCGTGAATCACTAACTGCTACCCTAAGTTTCTGGGAGAAATGCCTCTCTTCTATTAACACACTACTGACCTCCCTTCAACTTGCCCTCAACTCTGCTAGAACTGAGCTCCTTCTCATCCACAACCACCAGACCTTCAAGCTTACTCCATGCAACGACCATTTCCTTCACCTCGCAACCCCCTGTATGAAACCTAGGCGTTCCAATTGACCCACATCTGAGCCTAAAAAACCACATTACCTCCATCATAAAAGGAGGTTTTTATAAACTCATGGTTATAAAAAAGCTCAAGCCCCTACTCCACACACAAGATCTCAAAACTGTCATCCAAGCTACCTTATCATCTAAGCTGGATTACTGCAACTCCCTGTACCTTGGCCTCCCTTTCTCCAGCATCAGACCTCTCCAGATATTACAAAATGCAACGGCAAGGATAATCAGCAATGCTCGCAAATCAGACCACATAACCCCCATCCTCAAAGACCTACACTGGCTCCCCATCTCATCCCACATCCTGTTCAAAACCCTTAACTTTATACACAAAGCTATCCATAAACATAATTCCTCGTGGCTCAGTGAACCACTACAACTCACACAATCTGCACATTACAAGTCCCCCCACTTAAGAAAGCTCGACTTACAGCTACAAGGGACCATGCCCTCTCAATTGCTGGCCCCACTCCCTGGAATGCTCTACCTCTCAATCTCCGTCTGGAGCCCTGCCCATTTAAATTCAGAAAAATGCTAAAGACCTGGCTTTTTCACCAGGCTTTCCTGGATTAATTTCGATGACTCTTGCCCCCCTCCCTCCCACCTTTCTCATTGCTCCTAGCAATAAACCCAATGTAATCTTGTAATACATGTAATCATTTAAAATTTGTATATTTGTAAACTATTTTCCATCTCTTTCTCTTCACTCCTTATTAGTTTCAGTTTGTTAGGCTCGCTGTTACTGAGCCTCCTACTTCTTATTTATCGGTTGCCCGCTTCCCCCTCCCCTGTTCTTTGTATTTTCCACCTGTTGTTAAAATGTAAACCGATATGATGTGTATTTTAAAGTCAGTATAGAAAAGCTGTTAAATAAATAAATAAATTAATTAAATAAAGCTCCAGGAAGGAAAGCTCAGAACCAATGTCAGGAAGTATTTCTTCATGGAGAGGGTGGTGGATGCCTGGAATGCCCTTCCGGAGGAAGTGGTGAAGACCACAACTGTGAAGGACTTCAAAGGGGCGAGGGATAAACACTGTGGATCCATAAAGTCTAGAGGATGTGAATGAAGAGAGGGTGGCTTGCGGGAATGACGTCTATTTCCTGGAGATAATACCCTTATTCAATAAACATACACACAGTTAATGCGACTCCAATATTACTCTAAGCTTCAACAGCAAGAGGTAATGTGGGGGGAAAAAAAATGGGGAGTAGCTTGCTGGTTACGGCAGTTACTACTCCTAACCAAATAAGCCTGATACTTCACTTTCAATGCCTATCCAGCATAGCTCTCTGTTTCAACGGCAAGGGAGAAAGTCTGATACTCCACGCATATCCAGCACAGTTCTCTGCTTCAACGGCAGGGGAGAAAGTCTGATACTTCACTTTCAATGCAAGTTAGCTCTCTGCTTCAATGGCAAGGGAGGAAGACTGATACTTCACGCATATCCAGCATAGCTCTCTGCTTCAATGGCAGGGGGGAAATGAAGTAAATTCTTGAGGATGTGAATGAAATGAAGAGAAGAGGCATGGGGGTGGCTTGCGGGAATAAGGCTACTACCCTTATTCAATAAACATACACACAGTTAATGTGACTCCAACATTGCTCTATGCTTCAACGGCAAGAGGAAAGGTGGGGAAAGGATCTGCATTCACAAATAAGCGTGGGAGTAGCATGCTTGTTGCGGCGGTTACTACCCAACCCAAATTAGCCTGATACTTCACTTTCAATGCATATCCAAGCAGCTCTCTGCTTCAATGGCAGGGGGAATGAAGAAAAGATGATTTATATTCAAACAACCAACAAGGGCTAAACTGCACAGGCTGGAAAAACAAATAAGCGTGGGAGTAGCTTGCTTGTTGCGGCAGCTACTGCCCTGAACCAATCATGCCTGATACTTCACTTTGAATACATATACAGCACAGCTCACTGCTTCAACAGCAGGAGGGAATGAAGAAAAGGGGATTTATATTCAGACAACAACCAACAAGGACTAAATTGCAAATGCTGGGTAAACAAATAAGTGGGGGAGTAGCTTGCTTATGCGGCGGTTACTACTACCCCTAACCAATTAGGCTTGATACATTGATGCAGCTCCAACACCACTCACTACATCAATGGTGGGGGTGGAAGGAAATTAGAACCTAAAAGTTACCAATAAGGGCCCTGACCTCAGTGGTCAGAGTAACAGATAAGTATGAGAAAAATAAGTATGAAGCTTGCTGGGCAGACTGGATGGGCCATTGGTCTTCTTCTGCCGTCATTTCTATGTTTCTATGCTGGTTATTTCTATCTCTGTGCAGCCCAGCATCCCTCTGGCTTTAGCCACTGCCTTGCTGTATTGTTTTGTTGTTTTCTGATCACCAGACACTATAACCCCAACGTCCAGACAGAGTCCTGTTGTAACTAGCTTGGGGGCTGCTGACTCACAGTGCCAGCAGGGGACAATCTGAGGCAATCAGATTCTTTGTGGGCTGAGCTCTGCCAGGAGACAGGAAGCACTAAAGATTCTCTGTCTAGCTAAGTAAAAAAAGGTTTTAAGTAAAAGGTTTAAGTTTAAGTAAGCCAATCAGGGGGAGGGTATTTTCAAACTCAATTGCAGATACAAGGTCCAGAGAACAACCTTGACCAAGGGTTAACTGTTTAACTCCTTCCCTCCTTCCCTCCCTCCCTGCCCCTCTACCCGCCCACCCCTGGGGTTGGTTTTATGATATAGTCTGCCTGAATATATCTCTTGCTCATATAATGTGTTTAAGAAATACTTATTTGATACCATACACTCAGTGATTATAATGTGTGTTAAAATATTTTAAAACAAATTTTTTCTTCCTTTCACAACAAAAATACATTTTTTGGGGGGGGGGGGGGGGGGGTAGGTTGAAAGTTTCATATATTTTTATGTAGGTGTCCCTGCACCTCTCTTAGTGAGGGTAATCATTAACTTCCAACCACCTCCATTATCGTGATTTTTTGCAGTATATTTAACTATGTGAAAGTCCTTACAACAGCTTATATTCTTCTGAAATCCTCAAATTTAAAATTTAAAATTGTAAATGCCAACTTTTAAATTCAGTGGGAAACATGCAATTCAGACTGGCTAAAAAGCCTTGTATAAATCGCCATTGAACACAGTAAAATTTGCTTTTACTATTTGCATCTCAAAAATGTGATTTTTACTTCCCTTCTGTTGAAGATAATTCACTCTGAATGTCCTGACATGTATTTGTTTCAAACTGATAGTCCTTCGGGGGATGTTAACTTTATTCAACCAGCTCCAGAAGGACCCAGTGTAATCAATCAAGAAGCCACTTGGGATGAATATGTCAGACTGTCAAAAAAGGCAATTCGAGCAGAATTACATGGGGCCACTCTGGTCGAATATGTGAAATTGTAAATTATTCCCAGTGGATTGCGGATGCAAAAGGATCCAATGCGCTTTAATGATGATTCCGAATTTGTCAAGACCTGGTATGCCATATTAAACAAGTGCCCATTAGATCTTATGATGCTCATCATTGGACGAGTTAAAACAAGCATCAAAGATCTTACAGAACAAGTTCAGAACACTTTGGAACATATTAAAGAAGATCTTTCCATGGCAGCTTTTGATGAGAAATTGAAAGAATTTCAAGATTCGTTAGATCAATTCAGAGCAAATATTAAGAATGGCAAGATTCTGAAATTAAAGAGAGATTAAGCGGATTACAAGTTCGACAGAGTATATAATTGGACAGGTAATAAGGCCCAAGGTAAAACAGTCCGATTTACATTTTCTTCGGACGATAACTCGAGTGGGTCTGATGAAGGGGATGGACACAGCTACATCACATAGTGATGTTAATGTGCATGGCAACACAGTAGCGGATCCACAAAATTGCAAGAAGTCCCATTGGACACATTGAGGAAGAGGCAAGAAGTTTGAATAAAGAGAGGGATTAGAACAGCGCACGACCAGACAACAACAACAAAAAATGACCAGAATATTTTGAGGAGCAACTTCAATCAGATCAGACAATCCAATCGGCGGTGATAAATTTGTCTTCCACGGCTCTCACGGATTCCCAAATTGAAGTCTTAAATCAGGGTCTTTTGTTTGTCCCTACCACAAGGCATTTGAAATTTAACAGAGTTACTATTCAACGTTTCATCCGTAAATTGAGTTTGAAGCTGTTCTTTGCACACAGCGAGGGCAATACAGGTGATATGTCTATAGTAAAAACTCGTTCTAACTGGTTTCCACCGTGTCCTATCAACCCGCACATCCACACTTTCCATCAATTGATCCTTCAGGATTTGTCAGATTATGAATCTTTATCAGTACATTGCCATTAGAATTTGAATCAGCCACAACGAGAGGCCTTGGACAGTTTATCGTGATCACCACAGTTAGTAATAAAACTGGCAGATAAAGGGGGCGCGGTGGTAGTCCAAGACAGGGATAAGTACGTAGACAAGATGATAGATCATCCACAAGATCAACAGTACTATACACCACTGCAAAATGATCCTACATTAGATCTGCAAAAAAAGGTCGCGGAGGTGATACAGGAAGCAGAGGGTTTATCCACAAAATCAGAGGCAATCAGATTCTTTGTGGGCTGAGCTCTGCCAGGAGACAGGAAGCACTAAAGATTCTCTGTCTAGCTAAGTAAAAAAAGGTTTTAAGTAAAAGGTTTAAGTTTAAGTAAGCCAATCAGGGGGAGGGTATTTTCAAACTATATATCTATTTAATACCATGTTATAATGTAAAATAGGGCTGTTACCACCCTATTCCTTTAGTTATCTGGAAACCGATGTGATATCTCGATCGAATGTCGGTATACAAAATAAATAAATAAATAAATAAATAAATAAAAGAAAAGAATTATTTGTTGGTAGCACACCCCCACAGACCTGTCATCTACGCTGTCCCTAAGATTCACAAAAGTCTAGAATCTCCTCCGATTAGACACATAGGGGCGGATTTTAAAAGGAGTGCGAATAGCCTACTTTTGTTTGCGCTCCAGGCGCAAACAAAAGTATGCTGGATTTTAGTAGATACGCGCGGAGCCGCGCGTATCTGCTAAAAACCTGGATCGGCGCGCGCAAGGCTATGGATTTTGTATAGCCGGCGCGCGCCGAGCCGCGCAGCCTACCCCCGTTCCCTCCAAGGCCGCTCCGAAATCGGAGCGGCCTTGGAGGGAACTTTCCTTTGCCCTCCCCTCACCTTCCCCTCCCTTCCCCTACCTAACCCACCCGCCCGGCCCTGTCTAAACCCCCCCCTTACCTTTGTCGGGGGATTTACGCCTCCCGGAGGGAGGCGTAAATCCCCGCCCGTCAGCGGGCCTCCTGCGCGCTGGGACGTGACCTGGGGGCGGGTCCGGAGGGCGCGGCCACTCCCCCCGGGCCGCCCCGGGCCGTAGCCACGCCCCCGGGCCCGCCCCCGGATCGCTCTCGACACGCCCCGAAAACGCCTCGTGGTTCGGGCCCGCCCCCCGACATGCCCCCCGACACGCCCCCTCCGAAAACCCCGGGACTTACGCGAGTCCCGGGGCTCTGCGCGCGCCGGTAGGCCTATGTAAAATAGGCTTGCCGGCGCGCAGGGCCCTGCTCGCCTAAATCCGCCCGGTTTTGGGCGGATTTAGGCGAGCAGGTCTCTGAAAATCCGCCCCACAGTTTCTCAAAATGGGTCAGTATTAGAACCAGTTGCCTCCTTTATAGACATATTTCTTCAACCATATGTACAACAGGTGAAAACATATATTAAGGATACTTCTCATTTCCTGGGGCTATTACAAAAGTTAAAGATTGATGAACCCAACATCATCATGGTGACAATGGACATAAGTTCACTATACACCAATATACCCCAGGATAGTCCTCTACAAATAATCAGATATATTTTGACTCAATGGATTACAACTCACAGAATCTCCACCGGTTTTTTGTTGGAGTTAGCTCAAATAGTAATATGTAACAGCTATTTTATGTTTGGTCAAAAATATTTACATCAAATACATGGTATACCGATGGGGTCACCATTGGCCCCATCGATAGCAAATTTATATGTGGTGGAGTTTGAAGAACATTATATAATCGCTTCCAATTGGTGGTCTCAAATCAAATGTTGGTATCGTTTCATCGACGATATATTTTGTATATGGATGGGGTCAGAAGCAAGTTTGGAAGAATTCCTATGATGGATCAACACAATTGATAGTCACTTGCAATTTACAGCTCAGATATCTTGCAGTCAAGCCACTTTTCTAGATGTGGCAGTGTCATACAGTAATGGAGTATTTTCTACTACAGTACATTGAAAACTAATGGATTGAAATAATCTGTTAAAATTCCTGAGTCATCATGCCCACAGTTTCAAAATGAGCTTACTGGTAAGCCTATTTTTTAGAATTAGAAGAATCTGCTCTTCTGAACAAGAGTTTGAAGCTCAGTCTGTCATATTGAGAGATAGATTTAAAGTAAGGGGCATGGGTGTACATTTGTGCACACAAGCCTGATTTTATAACATGTGTGTGTGCCAAGCCCTAAGGGAGCCCCCATTCAAACTCCACTCCTCTAACAGACCAACTAGAGATACTCTCAAAGGCACCCTGAAATTTCCCCCTACTAAAGCTTCACGCCTCTCGATGACCAAAGACAGAGCTTTTTCGATAGCTGGCCCATCTATCTGGAATAGCATCCCTTCAAGTCTCAGAGTGGAGCCTTGCCTGTTAACTTTTAGAAAAAGACTTAAAACCTGGCTCTTTCACCAAGCCTTCACCGATCCACCAGACAATCACTAGTTGTCCTTCACGCTTACCCGTTATGATGATTATACTCACGAATGGACTGTGACTCTCCCAGGTTAAAGCACCATTAAGCTTTAACCCGTACGCCCTATGGCATCACTTCATATTTATTTCCTGCCTTATCTTCTTTCCAGCTTGTTTCAAGCTTCCAAGTTCTCTTCCCTGTTGATTGTAACTTTGACTCATTCCTACCTTACTGTTTATCTTTCGTTTACTTGAATAGTTACCCCAGTTTTTTATTCTTGTTAATTGTAAACCGATCCGATATGGTTATTTACTATGAAGGTCGGTATATAAAACTGTTAAATAAATAAATAAATAAATAAATATTTTTCCCCGTTCCCGCTGAGGCCACTCTGAAATCAGAGCCTTCTTTCCATTGAAAGTGGTTTGCCTCCTCTGCATGTAATCCTTGCAGGTATTTCAATGTTTCCATCATTTATTTATTTATTATTTTTATATACTGGTTTACATTCAGGTACTGTAGGTATTTCCCTATCCCCAGAGGGCTTACAATCTAAGTTTTGTACCTGGGGCAATGGAGGGTAAAGTGACTTACCTAAGGTCACAAGGAGTGACAGCAGGACTCGAACCCTGGTCTCCTGGTTCCTGCTCTAACCACTAGGCTACTCCTCCTCCCCAATCATATTTCCCTGTTTCCTTATTTCCACTAGGGCATTCATGTATAGATCTTTAGATTTGTCTCCATATGCTTTATGATGAGGACCATTGACCATTTTAGTAGCTGAGTTCTGGATCAACTCTATTTAGTTTATATCCTTTTGAAGGTGCAGCCTCAAAAATTGTACACAGTACTCCAAATAAGTTATCAGCAGGGACTTATACAGAGGCAATATCATTTCCCCTTTCCCGCTGACTATTCCTCTCCTTAGGCACCCTAGCATCCTTCATGATTTTGCTTTTACCTTATCCATTTGTGTTTGGCCAGCTTAAGGCTATCAGGTATTATCAGTCAAAGATCATAAGAACATAAAAAGTGCCATGGTGGGTCAGACCAAAGGTCCGTCGAGCCCAGCATCCTATCTCATAGTGGCCAGTCTGGGTCACAAATACCTGACAGATCCCAAAGAGTAGTTCCAGTTCCTTATTGCTCACTCCCAAGGATAAGCTGTGGCTTTTCCTCAAATCCACCTGCTAATAATTATTTATGGACTTTTCTTCTAGGAACATGTCCAAACTTCTTTTAAACCCTGCTATGTTAGATGCCTTGACCATCGCCTCTTGGAACAAATGCTACAGCTTAATTGTGCAATTTGTTTTAAATCTGTTATCTGTTAAGGATGTACATTTGTTGCTTTATTCATTTCGGCAGTAGGTTCGTATCTCACAAATGGATAGTAAGTGCACCAAAACGGATGGTGTGAGTGTATGAAGCCGGTGTGTGTACATATGCGCACACTATTCATTTTGGTGCGCCTACTGTCTGTCCATGATTAATGCGTACTGCCGAAACGAATGGAGCAACAAATGTACATCCCTATTACCTGTTAGTTTCATGGAATGTCCCCTAATCCTAGTACTATTTGAAAAGGTAAATAACCTTTATCTATTTACCTGTTCCACCCCAGGTAATAGGGAATGGTTATTTACTCCCATAGTATCACTTTCAAAAATGTTGAAAAGAACCAGACTGAGGATTGATCCTTGTGGCACACTTCTGATAACCTCCCTTTCCTCAGAGAGAATTGTGTTTACGACTGTTGTCGTCTCCAACTCAGCCAGTTTCTAACCCAGTCACTTTTGGGCTGATACTTAGCGCATAAGTTGTCTATGTAAAAACATGTCAAAGGCCTTGTTGAAATCCAAGTATGCTTACCTGATTCAACTCTTTGATCACCCAGTGAAAGAAACTGATTAGATTCATCTGAGGTCGGTATTTTGAGTTGGGTGGGAGAAGCTTCTTAAAGATGCATAATGAGGTTCTAACTTTTATTATAATAGTTTGGATTTTTAGCTTGCCTTTCTGAATGATGCTCGATCAGCTTACAATTTTATTACACTACAGTAAAGGAGTATCTTTCTCCTTGCAATTCCCTGCTAAATGCAAATCGTTTTTTTAGATAAAGGTTCTATTTTATTTTACAATCCTGATCAATTGAAATTATTTTTGCCTTCACTTAGAGCAGCCTCTGCCTCTTTTGCTATTTCAGATATTTCTTTAGTACTTCAATAGAAATCTTGCCTTGTCTATTTTGCAATCTTTGCTTAGTAGCATATCTTTTTGTGGAAAAATTGTTTTAATGATTACTCATCTTCGATTCTTGTGGACTTATTGTTCAGCATCTGTAATGGTCTTTCTCTTTATCAGTCTAGTTTCCGAAGGGAAAGGCAGCTTTTGAGATCACTTTGTCTGTGTGTTACCCCCTCTCCACGCCTAATAACCTTTGTGTTTGGGGACCTATCCTCACCAAATTTTCAGGATATGAGGATTCGGTTTGGTGTCTTGTCAACATCAAATTATTTGGACATGAGGGCTTTTTGGGATCCTTGTATATGTGGGATGACCCTGCAATCAGCCGCACTCACCCCTAGCCACCGCCCGATGCCGTCGACCTGTCTTTGTGGCATGGACGCCGCCGCTGCTCCGAGGCCGCTACTCACCCGCCGACTCCCTAGGCGCACATGTGTGCACTGCACCTGCACTTAAAGGCCCCGTGGCAGGAAAAGCCTGTCGGCATGGCTGGGTAATTAAATGCCAGCTGCATTCCTCTCCAATGGCTCAGCACAGGTCCTCCTGTGTTCTGTAGTGCGTGTTGTTTTGATCCTTGCCTCATCGTGCTTCATCCAGCCCTCCAATCTTGCCTCATCCAGCCTTCCAGCCTTGCTTTGCATTGTTCCTGCTCCTCACCCAGTCCTGTCCCAGTCCCTTGTCTGCCTGCTTTCCTGGTATTGACCTCTGCTATGGCTCTTGACTACCCTCTTGCCTGCTACCTGGACCTCAACTCTGCTATGGCTACTGACCACGCCTTAGTTGATGCCTATCCTGACCCTTGGCTCATACCCGGTATCTGTCTGTTTGCTACCTGTTTCTGGACACTTTCTCTGACCACCCTTGGGTCCCTCCTAAGTCTTTCCAGCCCCTGAAACCCAAGGGTGAAGCTCCAGTTTGTCCCAGAACAGGGCGTGTTTGCCAGCTGTCGGCGTGGGCCTAATAGGTTTGCCCAGCAGGCTGTGTAAACCACCTCACTCTCCTTACTGGATAGTCCAGCCCTAGCCTGGGTTTCTCTCATGGGAATGAGGCAAACCACTTCTTGGGAACTTTGACAATTTTGTGCAACAGTTTGGTTTGGTTTTTGACAAGCCTAGTCATGTCTTCTCTGTAGATACGGAATCGCCACGTTTTGGAGGTTGGGGCTGTCTTCACTCAACATATGGACCAAGGAACTCCTGTGCTGTGCCTCTCCATTTACGATCGTCTCTCCCCTGCAGAAGAGGATCAATGGACTGATGCTGTTTCACATTCCTCAAAATCCAAAGACTCCTTGGAAGCTCCTCTGGAACCCTCGGTTAACCTCCCAGTCCCCCAGATGGTAAAAGTGTTCCATCAATAGATAGGGGGCTTAGAAGAGGGGTAGGTTTGACTGCCTGCACTCACCCTGGCTACCACCCGATGCTTCCACCACTCCCAGGCTGCCGCTCACCTGCCAAAACCCCAGGCGTGCACTTAAATGCTCGGCGGAGGGAAAAACCGGTTAGTGCCACTTGATAACATCAGCGCAGCTGAGTACTTAAGCCCCAGGTACACTCCCCTCCAGTTCCTCAGCAATAAGTCCTCCTGTGTTCCACAGTGTATGTTGCTCTGATCCTTGTCTCGTCCTGCCTTCCAGTCTTGTCTTGCCTTGCTCCTGCTCCTCATCTGGTCCTCTCCCAGTCCTTTGTCTGCCTGCTCTCCCAGTATTGACCTCTGCTATGGATCTTGACTAGTGTCTTGCCTGCCGTCTGGACCTGACTTCTGCTACAACTTCTGACCACACCTTGGCTGCTGCCTGTCCTGATCCTTGGCCCGAACACGGTTATCTGTCTGTTTGCTATCTGCCCTGACTTGGGCCCATTCCTGGACACTCTTTCTGACCACCCTTGGACCCTCCTAAGTCCTGCTGGCACCTGAAACCCAAGGACTCAAGCTACAGGGAATGGGGCTGGTGTAGGTGACGCTCCAGCTTGTCCCAGACCAGGGTGAGTTCGCCAGCTCTCAGCGTGGGCCTAATAGGTTTGCCTGCTAGACTGCGTCAACCACACCAGAACACAAGGGTTCATAATCATTTCAGTTCCTTTAGTAGGAATGAAACTTCTTGTTTTTCTTTGAAACGACAGAAGTGATTTTCTTTGCCTCTTTTCTGTAAGATAAAGTATTTGCTTGTCTTTGTAAAAGTTAACGGGCGGATTTTAAATGCCCTGCTTGCGTAAATCCACCAGGATTTACGCGAGCAGGGCCCTCGCGTGCCGGCGCGCCTATTTTGCATAGGCCGCCGGCGCGCGCAGAGCCCTGGGACGCGCATAAGTCCCGGGTTTTTTTAAGGGGGCGGGGCCGGGCCAGATGATGCGGCGTTTCGGGGGCGGGACGCGGCGTTTCGGGGGCGGGACCGGGGCGTGGCACCGGACCGGGGGTGTGGTCGAGGCCTCCGGACCAGCCCCTGGGTCGGATGACGGCGTGCCAGCAGTCCGCTGGCGCGCGTAGATTTACGTCTGCTTCTAGCAGGCATAAATCGAGGGACAAAGGTAAGGGGGGGGGTTTAGATAGGGCCGGTGGGGTGGGTTAGGTAGGGGAAGGGAGGGGAAAGAGAGGGGAGGGCGAAAGAAAGTTCCCTCCGAGGCCGCTCCGATTTCGGAGCGGCCTCGGAGGGAACGGAGGCAGGCTGCGCAGCTCGGCGCGTGCAAGGTGCACAAATGTGCACCCCCTTGCGCGCACCGACCCCGGATTTTATAAGATACGCGCGGCTATGCACGTATCTTATAAAATCCAGCGTACTTTTGTTTGCGCCTGCTGTGTGAACAAAAGTACGCGATCGCGCTCTTTTTTAAAATCTACCCCTAAATGCATACAAATAAAAATTTAAAAAAGCAACCTTAAAATGTGAGTGCTCTGGCAGGACTTGAATATGGCCAGAGAAGGATTATGTCACAACAACTCAGGAAAGTTATTGGGATTGCGCAGGCGTATGGCGCAGCAGGGTGGACAGTGTGCAGCTGAGGGTTGGCGATGGAGTAGAAGAGGCCAGATAAGAGCAGCTTTGCCTGATGAACGGAGGTTGTCAGGAAAGGGAGAGGAGATGAAGCCTGGTAAAAATTCCCTGCCACACTTGACTCCTTAAAGTCTCAAACTCCTGGTTTTTTTCAGTCCACTCTACAGCATAGCCGCTATCCCAGACTTTGGTGACGTGAAACTATAACTTTGCCATCTCAGCTCTTGCTCAGTGTTGCTTATGGAGACATGCTTAAGCTGCCCTGGAATATATTAAGTCTTGTGATGGAAAATGTTTGGATCAGAGTTTAATGTAGTTTCTCTGTATGCTTTACTGTATTTTTGTAAAACACCTCACGTCCAAGTGAGATCCCAAAAGGCAGGACACATATAGCACTTCAAAAACCAATAGTCACCTCTAAGACAGGTGAGTTGAACTGATTTGTATGAATACAGACTGCAAGATGGCTTCTCTAGGAAAGAGGGAACATTACTTCATCAAAGCTGTGAGAACTGAGACAGTGGTGCGACTTCTCCAAGGTCCTACTGAGAAGCAAAGCTGGAATTAGGGCCACCCTCCCCAAGCTGGGTGCCCGATGTCTAGTCTGACCCTTAACATTAGATAATTCCTTTTTTAAACACCTTTTAAACCCTTAATTTACCTTTTTAACTGACAATCTAGAATAAATAAGTAAAATAAATACACAAACTGTAAACCAACAAAGAATGTGCTTCTTAAGATTTCTCTCTATTCCCCCTAATCCATTTCCCTGCTTCTCTATTGCTTCACCTCCCCTTTGCCTGTTCTGTCCCCCTCTATCCTTTAATTTGAAACAGTTATTTGTCATTACGTAACTTTATTTCGTCCCTTCCTTTTCCATTTCCTCCTCTCTATTCGTTTTATGTAAACCGATGTGATGTTCCCTACGAACTTCGGTATAAAAAAGTGTTAAATAAACAAATAGGTAAATCTTTTTGTTTCAACATTTGCATATGGCTAATCCAAATTTCTTAGCGGTTTACCATAAATACAATCATAAAGCCGCCATGTAGGTTAAAATAGCTAAAACAGAAATTTCATTTATAGCAACAAATCGCACAGCATAAGCATAAACTCGTAATAAGCACGGCAGAGCCTCCCAAGTTATAACTGCAATACTCCAACTGTTAAAACCTAATTCAGCTTAAAAATGTAAAATAAAATAGAATGTATAGATTAAGAAGGATGGGAGTGCCATACCGATACGCAAGGCCAAAACTGAAGCCAGAAGCTTAAGATCAATATTATTTAATGAGATTGGCCTATATCAGTGATGGCGAACTCCAGTCCTCGAGAGCCACAAACAGGCCGGGTTTTCAGGACATCTACAATCAATTTGCATGAGAAAGATTTGCATGTACCGCCTCCATTGCATGCAAATCTCTCTCATGCATATTCATTGTGGATATCCTGAAACCCTGGCCTGGTTATGGCCCTCGGGGGCTGGAGTTTGCCATCGCTGGCCTATATGATTTAATATCAGAAGGATCCTTGCCTTTCTTGGGGAGAACAATTATTAACGTTTGATTCATATCAGCGGCAACGGCACCTGATTCACCATTGGGTTATAAAACTTTGCCAGGATTTTTAACACCCCATATTGCAAAATGTTATAGTACTCGGAGCCAGGTCCATCCAAGCACGCTGCTTTGCCCAATTTCAATCTATGAATTTCCATAGTCATTTCCAATTCAGTAAAACTTCTATCTGAGGCTCAGATCATTTTGGCCTTTCAAAGTTGAAAAGAAATGTTTGTTGAGCTTGCTCATCTACTTCCCGTGAGCTATAGAGCATCCGAAAAAGGGATAAAAAAAACTACCCTCTATGCCCTGGGAATCATATCTCATTTGACCTTTCTCGTCCTTTACAACAGTAATAATTGATCTTTGGTTCTTAGTTTTTACTAAATTTGCAAGTAATTTGCTAGCCTTGTTACCATAGTTATATAATTTGTGTCTAAAATACATAAGCGATTTTCCAGCTCCCTGAAATAAAAAGACTATTTAGGGCATCACGCGCCTGTTCCACACATAAAGAGCTGACGTATTTACTCTGAGCTGACTGAACAATGTGTGATAATCTCAGAATCTTATTTTGTTTCGAGACATGTGCTGTGATCTGCCCTCTCATGACTGCCTTACTGGCCTCCCACACAGTTGCCCTGCTTGCCTGATCATTATCATCAAATTCTAAATATTCCTTCCGTTTAGAACAGAGGCACTCTTGAAAGTTTTGATCATGATACAAAATGGCGCTCATCCTCCAATTCATTGCCCTTTGCCCTTTCTTTCCTAGCATTAGGCCTACCAGTACAGGAACATGGTCTGAAACACATATTGAGCCAGTTTTAGATTCTGTTATCACTGAAAAAAAGCTCCTCCTGTTACGATCCTGCCCGCGAGGAGCGCGGGCAGGCCCTCACCTTCACGCGGCTAGTTGAGCCGCCAACGCTGCTGCCGCTGCCGTGGTCTCTCCGCAGTGTCCGGGCTCCTCCCCGGCTGCCTTCTCCTCTGCGAGCTCTCCCTCGCAGTCGGGAACCCCGCTGTCCTTCCGGGCTCTCCCCGACGTGCCTCTGCCTTCCCGGGGTCCTCAGCTGGCAGGGAGGGCGTCCCTGCCGGTGCCCGTGCTGCAGTCCGGGTCCTCGCCCGGCAGGGAGGCTGTCCCTGCTGGTGCCTGCAGCCTACTCAGTCTCTACAGCCCTGCAGCCAGCCTTACCTTCTCTCCTGCTTCTGACTTCGCGGCTGGAGGCCGCTCCAGCAGCCTGCCACTTCTCCAGCTTCAAGGCAGGGCTGCCCCCATGCTTGCCTGACTTCCATGGCTCCTCCACGTGGCTGAGGACGCCACCAGCTTCCATCACCAGCTCTCCAGCTTCCTTAGGCGCGGGCGCGCGCCTCTCTACTCCTCTTCAAGGGTCAGCCAGGTGTGGCCCCTGCTGACCCCTCCTTGGGTGTTGTCCACTTCAGCGCTACTAAAGGGCTCTGCATTCAGTCTGTTTTTGCCTTTGCAAGGAGTTGGTCACTCCTGAGATCCTCGTTCCAGGAGCTGCCTTGAGTTCCAGCCTTCTGCAAGGTCCAGTGTTCCATGTTTTCTGTCGGAGCTTCTTGTCCAGTTGTTCCAGTCCTGATGTTTCCAGTTGTTCCAGCCCTGATGTTTCCAGTTGTTCCAGTCCTGATGTTTGCTTGTTCCTGTTCCTGCCTTGAGGTCTGATTCCTAATCCGGTATCCATGGTCCAGCCCAGATAATACAAGCCTTGTACCTTGATCCTGAAACTCGCCTGAAAGCTAAGTACCTTGCTCTTGAATCTCTTGAAAGCTAGCACCTTGATCCTGTGTCCTCCAATGTCCTGGTACCTCGCGGCAAGCCACGTTGTGGTCCGTGACCAGCCCTCGGGGCGGGCTGATTAGGGCCATCTGTGATGCAAGCCATGTACCTCGTTTCTAACTCTCTGAGAAGTCCTTGTTCCTGACCCTGTTACCTGCCTTGGCTGCCGGTGTGCAGCAACCTGCTTCTTCCCTGTTGCCTTGATGTCTGTGCCTGATCCAATTCCTAATCCAGTCCCAGATGTTCTGCCCTTTGTCTTCGTCTGGCTCCTGAGTCTTCTGGCCTGTTGGGCCCTGAAGTGGCCAACAGGTGGGATTCGTCCCTGTGCTTTGGAGCTTCACTTCCTGCCAGCCGACGGGGCTTCGGATGTCAGTATCCCAGCATCGGAGTTCGCTTCACCTGGATCTCTCCTGCATTTTCCCGTTCTCGGCGTGGTCCGTGGCCTGCCCTCCAAGGCAGTGTTGGGGACGTGTAGGACTGGGTGGCCCTTGACTCAGTCCCAGGAGTGGTCTGAGCGGGGTGCCCTGAGGGACAGTGCCCATGTCTTCCTTCAGCCCTTGTTCCTGAGTCTACATCTGCACCCTCATTACCTCGCTTCTGAATCTACCTCTGCACCTTCAGTACCTCGCTTCTGAATCTACCTCTGCACCTTCAGTACCTCGCTTCTGAATCTACCTCTGCACCTTCAGTACCTCGCTTCTGAATCTACCTCTGCACCTTCAGTACCTCGCTTCTGAATCTACCTCTGCACCTTCAGTACCTCGCTTCTGAATCTACCTCTGCACCTTCAGTACCTCGCTTCTGAATCTACCTCTGCATCTTCAGTACCTCGCTTCTGAATCTACCTCTGCACCTTCAGTACCTCGCTTCTGAGTTTACCTCTGCACTCCCAGTACCTTGCTTCTGAGTCTACGTTAGCACGCCCAGTATCTTGTCTCTGAGTCTTCGTCTGCACTCCCAGTACCTGTGCCTGAGTCTACATCAGCTCGTCCAGTACCTTGTCTTTGAGTCTACGTCTGCACTTCCAGTACCCTGCTTCTGAGTCTACGTTAGCACGCCCAGTATCTTGTCTCTGAGTCTTCATCTGCACTTCCAGTGCCTTGCTTCTGAATCTACGTCAGCACGTCCAGTACCTTGCCTCTGAGTCTACGTCTGCACTCCCAGTACCCTGCTTCTGAGTCTACGTCTGCACTCCCAGTACCCTGCTTCTGAGTCTACGTCTGCACTTCCAGTACCCTGCTTCTGAGTCTCGTCTGAATCTATGTTCCAATCTTCACTGTCCTGGCCTCCGTCCGGCCTGCCGCTTCGTGCCGTACCCTGCGGCAGGTCCGAAAGGGCTGGGAACGGTCGGAGGACTGTTCACAAGACCAACATTGCGTTGTTGGGTCTTCCGAAGCGTGCAGGTCCGGAGGAGGGCCTGTCGCCTGGTCATCACTCCAGTCTTGCTTCCGTCCTACCCATGCTCGGGCATGCCACGCCTCCCGCGGCACCTCTTCGGAATCCTCTGGGGTCGAGCTGCGGCCCAAGGACACACCTCTCTCAGGAAGTGGGATCGCTCTCCGAGTGCTCCGCAACACCTCCGAGATCAATAAATAATCCAATCTCGAAAAGCTTTTATGTGGATTGGAAAAGAACGTATACTCTCCAGGACGCAGGGTATGCCATATGTCCACTAAGCCCAGTTCGGCAGTCATAAAGATCACTCCCATTTTGCCCTGAGTCATGTTATACTCTCTTGGGCGTTTGCAATCTATTCTAGAATCTGCAGCTATATTGAAGTCTCCTCCCACTATCAGTTTAAAAAAAAAATTACTTAAAAAAACCAAAAAAACCAAAACCCCATCATCGCATAAACTTCATGCATTGTCTGGATCTCTTTCAGATCATCTAGTAATAGCCCTCAGGAGCTGTATAATAATCATAAAAACAAACAGAAAACATAGCCAAAATGAAGCAACAAGATTAACTCTCATTGGGAGATAAGGAAGCTCCCAGCACAAGATTTCCTCCCTTCTACCAGCAGCAGAGCTTGTAGGCTGCAGTTAAAATTCAGCATCTCATCCATTCAGCTGCAATAAGCCATTGAAGAAATGCTTCAGCTGCCGATTTTTCCATGAACATCTGCGTGCGGCCCTCAGAATGGACTCTCAGCTCTGCCGGGTATAGCAGAGCAAACCAGATGCCCCTCCAATGCAGCTCCGAGCAAACCTTCTGCCGTTTATTTTTATAATGAGACCATTTGTTGTGAGAAATCATTGAATAGGAGCAATCTGTGGCCATCATGTTCCAGCGCTCCTTTCTTACGGTAAACCTGCATCAAACTGATTTTATGCGCCCAGTTAAGAATGGGAGCAACAGTCAGTCACGGTCTCGCATTTGGATCCCTCTGCGGGCCAATCCTGTGAGTGCACTTGCACACAATTTGGGCATCATAGCTCAGCTTACATGGTGACCATGCTTCGATCAGGTCCACAAGTTCCGAGTCCTGGCAGCCCAATTCTGCATCTATTGTTCCCATATCCATGGTTTTCCTGGTCTTCTATTGCTTTCTCAAGTGCCGGTTTTGAGTTTGTAGTGCAGCAATTCGCTGCTCTGCCTGTGTCGATTGGTCTTCCCGCCCGGCTATTCTCTGCTCGACTCCTTCTATGCACCGCACTTGAGCCTCCATGCTCATCCATTCCACTTTGCAATTAGATCAGGCGATCATTGAAAGCAGCTGCTACCGCTTTTATTTGTTGGAGCATTTCATCCGACATGACTGTCAGTATTTTCTCGTTAGGTTCACTTGCAGCCTGTGTCACTTCTCCCGCACACGCCTCCTCTTGTACATTGCGTTGGAGTTTGGGGCTCATATCACTGCTCCCCCTTTTTAAGCAATCTAATGCAGCACGCTTTTTGAACAAGCTCTCTTATTTGTCAGATCGCCAGACTTCTGAATATTTATAGCCAGCTAATCTCAAGATCTGAGGGGGACCAGCCAGGAGCTTCCCTGATCAACAGCTATAACCGGGAAGTCAGCGAGAATGAGTCTAATAGCTCCAGCATGACTGAGACAACCCTGGTGTGCGTACCTCATACAGTTTTATTAAAAACTCTACGTGCTCTCTGCAACAACCCAGATCTCTTGACCCACGAGGAGGGGTCAGTTCTCTATCCTCTACACATATCTCTGCACCTTACAGCATGGATATTGAACACACAGCTCCAGCTCAATTCAGCTTGCTGGAATTAATTCAGAACATTCTCATCTCCGCAAGAAAGCCGTCTACTTGTTGCAACTATTGATTTAAATGGCAGCGTTATTCTACATGGTATATCTCTAACTCTATTGACCCTTACACTTGTGAACCTAAGCAATTGCTGACTTATTTGCACCATCTGTCCCAATTAGGACTCGCTACTTCATCAGCATAAGTACACTTAAGTGCTATTGCAACCTATCACAGTTGAGGTGAAGGAACAGCAATTTCAATGCATCCTCTCATCTCCCGTTTTATGTAGGGCCTTCTTCAATTTCGCCCTCCTATACAGAAACATCCAGTGCCATGGGACATTAATGTCAGTTTAACAGCACTAATGAAAGTCCCTTTTGAACTGCTGGAATCGGCATCACTAAAATCCCTAATGTGAAAGGTTCTGTTTTTGGTGGCCAGAACTTTGGCTAGGAGAGTGAGTGAACTTCAGGCCTTGGATCATTTTCCTCCGTATTTGCAATGTTTCCATGATGAAGTGGTACTTAGGATGCATGCAAAATTTCTGCCAAAAATAGTGTCTGCTTTTCACCTCAACCAATCTATTATACTTCCCACCTTTTTCCCTAAACCACACAAGAATAAAAGAGAAGAAGCGCTTCATACCTTGGAATCCAAGCGTGCCTTGGCTTATTACAAATGCAGGACTCAAGGTCAGAGTCATGCGTCACAACTCTTTATTTCATATAATTCAAATTCCTTAGGAGGGTCAGTGGCAGAGAGGACCTTTGCCACTCTGCCATGACTCTAATTCATTGCAGTTATGCAGGTGCAATAAAGGCGCACAACTGCTTTGTCACACCTTCACAATGTATCAATCGAAGCATTTACAAGGCAGCAACATGGTTGTCAATCCATACTTTCATGTCTCCCTACTGTCTCGACCAACTATCGGACTCAGACAGTGCAATGGGTTGAGTGGTCTTGAGTTGCATGGCAGACAAGTAAGGGCTGTCCACTTATGTATGTATTTATTTATTTATTTATTTAAAACTTTTATATACCGGCATTCATTTGCATATCACATCGGTTTACAATGAACGGGGGAATGAAAAAAAACTTAGGAAAGGGAACTAAAAGTTACATGAAACAGGGAGATAAGGAACAAGGTGGGACGAAGAGAGAAGATAAAAAGTGGGGTTGAGGACCCAAGAAAGGCAATTATAAATGATTGAGGCTTAAATAAATGCACTTGTATATTGGGGGGGGGGGGGGGGGGGGGGAATTGGTAGGCTAGTATCAAAGGGGAGGCGAGGTGAGGTTATGTATATACACTTAGGAGTCCAGGTTGCAGGAAAACAAAGGATAATAGAGGAAATTATGATTACAAGGTTTTGCAACCACCCTCAGATTGGGACTCCCCAGACAGCATGGCTAATTCAGCCTGGTTATGCAAGAAAAGCAGAAATAGTAGTAAAGGAGAAAAACACAAGAACAGCATTACTAACAGAAGTCTCCATAGCAAATTCCCTATTATGAATGGAGAGACAAAAAAAAAATCATCAAATACCAAGCGATGCAATCGGAGATCAGAAAAATAAGCCAGAAATATACATATATAGACCCAATTGCCTTAGGCACAACTGGTCTGATTAACAAGAACTTTCACGTGTTATCTGCATATTACAGCTTAGGAGCGTCAGGAGGAAGCTCTGGCAGTAAATCTGAGAAGCTGAAATTGTACCCAGCATAGAGTGAGCTAAGAGGAAGGTTTATTTTTGCATTAAAGACCAGACCTAAGAAAGTAATTCCTTACAGGAGATTATTAGTGGCTCCTGTTACTCACTTTATGGAGAATTGGTCTAGCAAATGGTTTAAACTGGAGTTAAGTGAAACCATCTGCTGTCTCTAGGAGGGATGTTGGAAAGGCACAGAAACTGATTCATCTCTTCCACTGGCTGAAGGGATTATAGGTTAGGAAGACTGAAAGGAGAGAACTCAAACAAAAGGATCCATGTTGAAAGTCTATAAAATCAGGAGTGTAGTGGAATGGGAAAAAAAATAAATCACTTACTCTTTCAAAAAATACAAACACCAGGGGGCACTCCATGAGGTTAGCAAGTAGCGCATTGAAAATAAATCGGAGAAAATTATTTTTCACTTAATGCAAAATTAGGCTCTGGAATTCGTTACTGGAGGATGTGGTTAAGGCAGTTAGCATAGCTGGGTTTAAGAAAGGTTTGGACAAGTTCATGGGGGAGAAATCCATAAATTGTTACTAACTAGGTAGACTCGAGGAAAGTCATTAGTTATCCCTGGGTGTTACCAGTTTGGGATCTATTTATTGTTTGGGATCCTGCCAGGTTCTTATGCCCTGGATTGGCCACTCCTGGAAACAGGATACTGGGCTTGATGGATCCTCAGTCTGACCCAGTATGGCAGTTCTTGTTTTCTTAAAGCTTGAATCCGAGACTGAATGCAGGAGGAGAAAATAATCATTAGCAATGTGCAGCTGATATCAATAACAAAATGGATTGATTTATAACTAATTAATAAAAGTAGAACTTTTAAAAAGCACCAGCAAGGTGTGAATATCTTCATAAATGCTGCAGAATCTTATAAATGTCAGGCTGTTCCTGTAAAATATATGCATTTCTAATAACCTGTAATCGCTAAATCCATTTGGATATTGCTATCAGATGCATAATGTTAATTTGGTTAGACATTAATGCTGCTTTCTCCCACAGGGCACACCAGGAGTGTCCGAATTTAAACTGAAAATGCTGCTCTGGGGCATCTCGAGTGAACCTTGCTTTAATTCATATGGATTTTATTTTTTTTTTACCTATTGGGTTTCTCCGTGGCCTTGTGCAGCCTTTTTCTCAAGTCTTCCTCTGACCATGTTTCTCAGAGAGGTTCTCACCACCTCCTCCAAGAGCAGCTCTGCAGCCCCTGTCTTCCCGTGTGATAATGTGACAGCTCTGATTTATAGTGCGAAGTGCTGGGCATGTCTGTAATTGCTTTCCTGAATGCGTGCGGAAGGAGGTGTTTGGTTTTTTTTTAGGCTGAGCTACTTTCCCAGCTGAAGTAAACAGACAGGGATGATGACGTCCTGGCCCACAGGATCGGTGTGTAAATTAACCCCACCACTGAATCTTGGCACAGACTCCACGAGTCTGTTATGCACTGGTATAAAGGACATTTCCAAGGCTATTGCCGCTGCTCGTGCCAATCAGCACGTGCCAGCAGAATCCGGGCTTCGTGCTCCCTGGGAGAGGGGTGCAGGCGGCTTCAGCCTTACACTTAGGCACCTCGCCAAACGTGGATCAAAGTCTTGCAGGTGACTTTCCTGATGTGCACGTGGCTGGCGGCAGTCTCACAGCTCTGCTCTGCACAATGCAGACACTCAGCTGGATGACTGCAGCAAGTACGGAGGAGTGGAGTGATTTAGTTAGCTTTCTGTAAAAGCATTAACAGCTCCTGTTTAGTGAGACATTCCTGGTTTCTCTTTCATAGTAGCCGAGAGTTAAAATGCTCTTAAAAGATGAGTTGTTTGTTACTAGTTGAGCCAGACAGATTTTGCCAGACACAATTGCATTCTTCTCGGTCAGCCTGCATCAGATGACATTTCTGAATGCTCAGAGTGCAGTAAACATGGATTCCAGGTATTTATTTATAGACAATTAATATATTCTGCCTTTTCCCAAGAATGGTCACGAGGCGGATTACTAACAAGTTAAATTACAGTAGTAGCAGCATCAGCATCATAAAATTATCCTTCAGTTGTATAATAATTGACAGTCACAGGAGTGACGACCACCTGGGGCGTATAGAGGTATGAGGTAGATTATCGTATCATAGCGCGTGCTAGGATAGGAGAGGTGTGGGCACACATGTAAGCATCGTGCATGCATCCCCGTCGAAGGAGAAGAGACATTAAATAACAGACGTTAGAATGATAGAGGCGGGAATAAATTGGCCATGTAAGGGAGCAGAAGGAATGGGATGGATTAGGGGGTCAGGATAGGTGAAAGATATTATGGTGCAATTTATAGGGCAGGGACCTAGTGCCATGTGGGAGAGACTTGTGGAGTAAGAAAGATCAGCAGTGGACAATACAATAGTCTCATGATCAAATTCCGCTAGTTAAGGGATAAAGGGAGTTTTCTTTACTGACTTTATCCTAGCTTTATCATAGCTTTTGAGCTAGAACTAGGGAGGACCTGACTGAATAACCAATCCTTGGCTCTTTTCCTGAAGGTGAGGTAGGAAATCTCTTGACATAAGGAATAGCTGTATCTTTGTTCCAGAGGTAGGGGTGAAGCAAATGAATGCAATGCAGTCTAGTGCAGGCTAACCTAGCAGAAGCTTGGTGGTAGTGGTGGTGGTAGAGGTGATGAGGTATATAAGGGCCTTTTGGGAAGAACGGATATAGAAGAACAGAAACTGGTAGAGATAATCGGGACTATATTGTTGATGCACCTGAAGACAAAGCAGATAGTTTTGAACTGGATCCTATTTTCAGTTGGGAGCCAGTGTAATTGTCTTAAGATAGGGCCTATGCTTTGGCTCCTATTGAAATTCTGGCAGCTGTAGTTTGTAGAAATTGGAGGTGATTGAGATTCTGTAGTGAGGTTCCATGGAGTAGTGAACTACAATAGTCAATTCAGCTGGTGATTAAAGTGTGTATCACAGAGGCCAGGTTGTATTTATGAAAAGAAATTGTGAAGTTGGTGAATCTGGTGCAGGTGCATAACGCAGAGATGTGGGTTTCCATTGTAAGGCTGTGGTTGAGTTGGACTCCCACACTTCATACTGAATCTTTTGCTTTCAAGGTAGTACCTGACAGGGAGGGCAGAGAATCAAGGGATAACCTTGTTGGCTTAGCCAGAGAAGTTCTGATTTGGTGGGGTTGAGTTTGTAGTTGTGGAGCCATTGGTCTATAGTTGTAAGAGAGTGTTACATAAAAACATAGAAATGACGGCAGAAGAAGACCAAATGGTCCATACAGTCTGCCCAGCAAGCTTTCACACTTTATTTTTCATACTTTTCTGTTACTCTTGTCCCTTTAAATAACTTTTTTGGTTCTATTTCCCTTCCACTCCCACCATCGTAGATAGCAGTGCTGGAGCTGCATCTGAGTGAAGTATCCAGCTAATTGGTTTGGGGTAGTAACTGCTGTAATAAGCCAGCTTCTCCCACGCTTGTTTATCCAGCCTGTGAATTCAGTCTTTGTTGGTTGTTTGAATATAAATCCTCCTTTCATTCCCCCTGCCGTTGAAGCAGTGGGCTGCACTGGATATGAATTCTAAGTGAAGTATCAGACTTGATTTGGGGTAGTAACTGACGTAACAAGCAAGCTACACCCATGCTTATTTGTTTTACCCAGACTATGTAATCCAGACCTTGTTGGTGGATGCCTGAATATAAAACATCTTTTCTTCATTCCCCCTGCCGTTGAAGCAGAGAGCTATGCTGGATATGCATTGAAAGTGAAGTATCAGGCATTTTTGGTTTGGGGTAGTAACCGCTGTAACAAGCAAGCCACTCCCCTGCTTTTATGTGGATGCAAATCCTTTTTTCCATGTTTCCTCTTGCCGTTGAAGCATAGAGCAATGTGGAAAAGAGGAACAGTGTGCAAATCCACGGCTCTCGTGCTAAACTTTCAAAAGGGAAACTTTGATAAAATGAGAAAAATTGTTAGAAAAAAACTGAAAGGAGCAGCTACAAAAGTAAAAAATGTCCAAGAGGCATGGTCATTGTTAAAAAATACCATTTTAGAAGCACAGTCCAGATGTATTCCACACATTAAGAAAGGTGGAAAGAAGGCAAAACGATTACCGGCATGGTTAAAAGGGGAGGTGAAAGAAGCTATTTTAGCCAAAAGATCTTCATTCAAAAATTGGAAGAAGGATCCAACAGAAGAAAATAGGATAAAGCATAAACGTTGGCAAGTTAAATGTAAGACATTGATAAGACAGGCTAAGAGAGAATTTGAAAAGAAGTTGTCTGTAGAGGCAAAAACTTACAGTAAACACTTTTTAAAATATATCCGAAGCAGAAAGCCTGTGAGGGAGTCAGTTGGACCGTTAGATAATCGAGGGGTTAAAGGGGCACTTAGAGAAGATAAGGCCATCGCGGAAAGATTAAATGATTTCTTTGCTTCAGTGTTTACTGAAGAGGATGTTGGGGAGGTACCCATAATGGAGAAGGTTTTCATGGGCAATGATTCAGATCGACTGAATCAAATCACGGTGAACCTAGAAGATGTGGTAGGCCTGATTGACAAACTGAAGAGTAGTAAATCACCTGGACCGGATGGTATACACCCCAGAGTTCTGAAGGAACTAAAAAATGAAATTTCAGACCTATTAGTAAAAATTGGTAACCTATCATTAAAATCATCCATTGTACCTGAAGACTGGAGGATAGCAAATGGAACCCCAATATTTAAAAAGGGCTCCAGGGTCGATCCGGGAAACTACAGACCGGTTAGCCTGACTTCAGTGCCAGGAAAAATAGTGGAAAGTGTTCTAAACTTCAAAATCACAGAACATATAGAAAGACATGGTTTAATGGAACAAAGTCAGCATGGCTTTACCCAAGGCAAGTCTTGCCTCACAAATCTGCTTCACTTTTTTGAAGGAGTTAATAAACATGTGGATAAAGGTGAACCGGTAGATGTAGTATACTTGGATTTTCAGAAGGCGTTTGACAAAGTTCCTCATGAGAGGCTTCTAGGAAAAGTAAAAAGTCATGGGATAGGTGGCAATGTCCTTTCATGGATTGCAAACTGGCTAAATGACAGGAAACAGAGAGTAGGATTAAATGGACAATTTTCTCACTGGAAGGGAGTGGACAGTGGAATGCCTCAGGGATCTGTATTGGGACCCTTACTTTTCAATATATTTATAAATGATCTGGAAAGAAATACGACGAGTGAGATAATCAAATTTGCAGATGATACAAAATTGTTCAGAGTAGTTAAATCACAAGCAGATTGTGATAAATTGCAGGAAGACCTTGTGAGACTGGAAAATTGGGCATCCAAATGGCAGATGAAATTTAATGTGGACAAGTGCAAAGTGATGCATATAGGGAAAAATAACCCATGCTATAATTACACAATGTTGGGTTCCATATTAGGTGCTACAACCCAAGAAAGAGATCTAGGCGTCATAGTGGATAACACATTGAAATCGTCTGTTCGGTGTGCTGCGGCAGTCAAAAAAGCAAACAGAATGTTGGGAATTATTAGAAAGGGAATGGTGAATAAAATGGAAAATGTCATGCCTCTGTATCGCTTCATGGTGAGACCGCACCTTGAATACTGTGTACAATTCTGGTCGCCGCATCTCAAAAAAGATATAATTGCGATGGAGAAGGTACAGAGAAGGGCTACCAAAATGATAAGGGGAATGGAACAGCTCCCCTATGAGGAAAGACTAAAGAGGTTAGGACTTTTCAGCTTGGAGAAGAGATGGCTGAGGGGGGATATGATAGAGATGTTTAAAATCATGAGAGGTCTAGAACGGGTAGATGTGAATCAGTTATTTACTCTTTCGGATAGTAGAAAGACTAGGGGGCACTCCATGAAGTTAGCATGGGGCACATTTAAAACTAATCGGAGAAAGTTCTTTTTTCCTCAACGCACTATTAAACTCTGGAATTTGTTGCCAGAGGATGTGGTTAGTGCAGTTAGTATAGCTGTGTTTAAAAAAGGATTGGATAAGTTCTTGGAGGAGAAGTCCATTACCTGCTATTAAGTTCACTTAGAGAATAACCACTGCCATTAGCAATAGTAACATAGAATAGACTTAGTTTTTGGGTACTTGCCAGGTCCTTATGGCCTGGATTGGCCACTGTTGGAAACAGGATGCTGGGCTTGATGGACCCTTGGTCTGACCAAGTATGGCATTTTCTTATGTTCTTATGGAGTCGCATTAACCATGTGTATGTTTATTGAATAAGGATATTCATCTTCAGGTAGTAGCCGTCATTCCCACAAGCCACCCCCATGCCTCTTCTCTTCATTCACATCCTCTAGACTTTATTGATCCACAGTATTTACCCACACCCCTTTGAAATCCTTCACAGTTTTGGTCTTCACCACTTCCTCTGGAAGGGCGTTCCAGGCATCCACCACCCTCTCCATGAAGAAATACTTCCTAACATTGGTTCTGAGTCTTCCTCCCTGGAGTTTTAAATCGTGACCCCTGGTTCTGCTGATTGTTTTGCAACGGAAAAGGTTTGTTGTTGTCTTTGGATCATTAAAACCTTTCAAGTATCTGAAAGTCTGTATCATATCACCCCTGCTCCTCCTTTCCTCCAGGGTGTACATATCTAGATTCTTCAATCTCTCCTCATAAGTCATTTGATGAAAACCTTCCACCTTTTTGGTCGCCCTTCTCTGGCCCGCCTCCATCCTGTCTCTGTCCCTTCGGAGATACGGTCTCCAGAACTGAACACAGTACTCCAGGTGAGCCCTCACCAAGGACCTGTACAAGGGGATAATCACTTCCCTTTTCTTACTCGTTATTCCTCTCTCTATGCAGCCCAGCATTCTTCTGGCTTTAGCTATCGCCTTGTCACATTGTTTCGTCGACTTCAGATCATTAGACACTATCACCCCAAGGTCTCTCTCCTGCCCCGTGCACATCTCCCCCCATCGAATACAGTTCATTCGGATTTCCACACCCCATATGCATGACTCTGCACTTCTTGGCATTGAATCTCAGCTGCCATATCTTCGACCACTCTTCCAGTTTCCTTAAATCCCGTCTTATTCTCTCCACTCCTTCCGGCGTGTCCACTCTGTTGCAGATCTTAGTGTCATCTGCAAAAAGACAAACCTTACCTTCTATCACGTCCGAAATGTTGCTCACAAAGATATTGAACAGGACCGGTCCCAACACCCACCCTTGTGGCACTCCGCTCGGTCAGCCTGCACCGCTCTCTCTTCAGAGTAAGTTCCATTTACCATCACACATTGTCTTCTGTCCGTCAACCAGTTTGCAATCCAGGCCACCACCTTGGCACTCACTCCTAAGCTTCTTATTTTATTCACCAGTCTCCTATGTGGAACCGTATCAAAAGCTTTGCTGAAGTCCAAGTAGATGACATCAAGTGCTCTTCCTTGATCCAATTCCTTGGCTACCCAGTCAAAAAAGTCTATCAGATTTGTCTGACAGGATCTTCCCCTGGTGAATCCATGCTACCTCTGGTCCAGCAATTCTTCTGACTGTAGATAGTTCACTATTCCTTCTTTTAACAATGACTCCATTACTTTTCCCACCACCGAGGTGAGGCTAACTGGTCTGTAGTTAGCAGCCTCTTCTCTGTTTCCACTCTTGTGAAGCGGGATCACCACCGCTCTTCTCCAATCACTCGACACCACTCCCGTTTCTAGGGATCTATTGAACAGGTCACACAGTGGTCCCGCCAGCACATCTCTGAGCTCCCTCAGTATCCTGGGATGAACCTCATCAGGCCCCAAGGGTTTGTCCACTTTCAGTTTTAGTTTAAATATTTGTGATGGATGAGGTATGCTCTGAATCTTCTTTAATGCAAAGTTGGATCTCATCAACAAAAAGGTGGCACTCGGTGTTGAAGGACTGGATGAGATCACAAGTCAGCCACATGTAGATTCTGAAGAGGATTAGTGATAGCTCTGAACCCTGAGATAATCCACAGGTGAGGTCCTTGGATGAGGATGATTTGTTGTCTCATGATATGGACTGAACCCTGTAACCCAGGAAAGATTGAAATCATTTAAGGACAGTGCCTTAAATTAGCTAATGTCACTTAAACGTTGTAACTGGAGTTGGAGGTTGAGAGTGTCAAAGGTGGAAGAGAAATATGATAGGACTAGGAGGGACTCACCCACCCTCACTGCGCTCAACATTTGTATGGCTGTTGTTAGTTCTGGTCAAAGGATAGATTCTGTTCCATGGCCATTTCTGAACGCAGTCTGGTGAGGACATTATTGCCTTCTATAAAGTCTAGAGTTTGGTAATAATTGTTGATCCTTGTGAGTGTGGGTCTCTCTCGTGGCAGCAGCGGGATCTTGACCTGGTCCTGCACATAGGACAGTTTGAACTCAGGAAAGCTCTTTGTCTCTAACACTTGAAGGCTTTGCAGTTGGCGCAGGTGAGGGGTCCTGGTGAATGAACTTTAAAGAAGAAGCATAACCTTCATAGATTCCTCTGGGAGCAAGCTGCTTGAATAATGCTCTAGGAGAAAGCATGGGCCAACTGTCTACGGTGAAAACTTGGCAGAAATCTGAGACTTCCCATCTGCTCTAGCATGTGCAAGCTGGAAAAGTTGCTCCTTTCCGCCTCCTCTTTCTCTGCTCTGCTGGCAGACTCAGAATAGAAAAGAATATCTGGGCCTGAAAGGTCATGAATGGTAAAAGAAAGGAGAATGTCCTTGCAGCATCGCTGTGTCTGAGCGGCAGCTTCCCTGGCCTGCATCCTCTCTGCTCAGATTATCAGCTGTCGCTTCTTTCTTTTACTGAACATGGAAAATGAAATGCTCTGCAGCCACTGGGACTGCTAATTATTATGAAAGCAGCCTGAAGATCTCATATTTAATTAATGCATCGCCACAAAGGGACACTTTGAGGTATCTTTCTGTGGAGAATAAGTTCTAGAAGAAGGAATGAAAGCAGCAGA
This sequence comes from Rhinatrema bivittatum, assembly GCF_901001135.1. Lineage (NCBI taxonomy): Eukaryota > Metazoa > Chordata > Amphibia > Gymnophiona > Rhinatrematidae > Rhinatrema > Rhinatrema bivittatum. Next base: position 8,606,790 of record NC_042622.1, read on the forward strand.
CTGGAGAGGGAAGTCATCTTGTATGTAAGGGGGTCCTAGCTGTGCCTGTTCCTTACTAATGTCGCACAATACTGATGACAGAGAGGAGGTGTTGATAGTGTGTTAAGATTTCCTATTGCGAGGTGTTGAAGGCTGAGAAGATTCATTCTGCTCTTTCTTCTCTGGCAGTCTGGGACACAAGGTCAGAGTCCCTACAGGGCCAGTGCTTCCATTGTGCAAACTAGGTAGTTGCCTATTGTGCTGTTGGACCCTTGGACTGAGGGGGAGTTGATGCCAGCTGTGGGGAGGAGCCCCACAGGTCCCCACCATTGGTAGGCGAGGCTGATGGAGAGTAGAGACCCCACTGGAGCTTCACCACTACCAGCGCACGTTCCCCTTAGGTTGAGCCCTCGGGTGCTGGGGCCAGCTGGACGTATGTGGGGTCTCTGCAGAGATGGATGTCCAGGAGGAAGAAGAGACGCTGTGGTGCAGGTCAAGTTCAGGAACAGACAGTGAAGTTCGAGGTCAAGATCCAGGCAAGCATCGGCACAGGCTTGTGGTCAAGTTCCAGGCAAGGGTCAAGGCAGGCGGTGTAACTTGTGGTCAGGGTCCGGTCCAAGGAATGAAGAAAGGAGGTGAGGATCCAGGAACTCGGGAACGGCAATGCATTTCTCAGGCGCGAGGAGACCTATTGCCAAGGGTCCAGCCTTGTATAGTGCCTACAGCAAACATGTCATCAGGGAGGGCTGCTGGCACTTTCCCGCCATGGGCACATTAAATAGAGAAGAGAGGCACACGCCGGACACAGGAGGAAGTCAGCGGCATCCCAGCCATGAAGGAACAGGGGTCAGCGGTGTCGAGCTGGCGGCTCGGGGCCGCAGGAAAGAGAGACATCGTCGGCAGCGCTCCAGCCGCGGAGGAGGAGGGAGGAGTCAGCAGCGCTGGGCTGGTGGCTCGGGGCCAAAGTGGAGTGCTGTGTCGGCAGCAGCTCTATAACAGGGGACCATCAAGCTAGGGCAAGATAACACAGTACAAAGTTTCATCTTTGTGAGACTTTCCTCACTCCGAGGGGTGCTGTGCTGTTCGTAGTCTCACTCTGCATGAAAAACTGGCCCCTAAACCACCACCAACACCTCACCTCGAGCTATAGCTGATCCTCCTAGAGGCAGATAAATAGTTGCATACTGTGAGGGTCTCTCTCTCTCTCACACAGCATTTTTGATGAATCTAGGAGACAGGAAGACAGTCTCGTCTGATACTGTCAGTGAAGAGGAAAGACCCTCATTATGGAGGTCAAATACTGGGACAATTAAGGGTTGAATAATGAATACCACAATAGGTTGGGAAAGAATCTCACTAGGGCAACAGAAAAGCAAAACCAATGGTCCCCTTTGCTTTAGAGTGGGAATTTTTCTCATGAAAGAGAAAGAAATGTATCCGTTTGCACAGCAACACTGTTGCACTAGAAGATTCTTTCCCAGCCTATTGTGGTATTCATTGCTCCGCAGCTGGGAAACATGGAGCAGCCTGCGACGTAGGATGTATGGGGGGTGCGCTGCTTGGCAATGCCCCTCTCTGCTTTGCGTGCAGTATTTAGGGGGCCCGAGGGAGGCAGGCTGAGCCCATCACTCAGCTCCTCACCTTCTGCTATTCAGGCAGTAATCAGGGTCCCACATTTGCAAGCCCTTGAGAGAGAGAGAGAGAGAGAGAGAGAGAGAGAGAGAGAGTCACAGCTTTAAGTGGGGAGAAAATGAAACCATTAATTCCTTTGGCCAGCTGAGAGTTTTCCTGCTTCACTTGGGTGTACTGGTTACTTTGCCTCTAGACAAGGAAGCATCATCCTTCTGCCGATGCAATATCGGCGCACGTTAAAGGGGCGCTCAGGATTGAACGCCTACCCCCTTAGCACGCGTCTCTCCACCTCTCCGGGGCACCCAATGCTAATGGGCTGCCGCTGCAGAAAGGAGGTGCTTGGGGAAATTGTGCTCCCCTAGCACTTCCTCGGCAGCAGGCGTGTGGGAGAGGTGGCTGTCAGCCAGTTAGGAAAGCGGAGGCTCCTAACATGACCACCGGCACCTTTAAAAAAACGTGTTTTTTTTTCCAGGACATTATCATTTTGTAGTTCCTCCGACTTAATATTGCCATGATATTAAGTGGGAGGAAGTACAGAAAAGCAATATTTTCTTCTTTTCTGTACACTTTTTTGGGCTCCAAAATTAACGCCTGCTCCCGGCAGGCGTTAATTTTGGCGAGTAAAAATGTGCATCTCGGTCGCACTTTTTTTTTTTTTTTATGCATGGGGGGGGGGGGGGGGAATAGGTGATAGCCTCATCAGCATTTGCACGTGATGAGTGCTATTACCTACGCGCACGATTGAACACGTGTTTTGTATGTGCTAGCCCCCATTTAGCATTGGGTGTTAAGGACGCGCACCGAGCTGTGCGCGGCGGCCAGCACATGGTATTGCATCGGCCTGCAAATGTCCAAGTCCTTTCAATGCTGTTAATGCCAAGGCTGAGCCATAGCCCAGTTTTGTCCTGGGGGGGCACTCTCCCTGCATGGTGTTCGGGGGGGGGGGGGGGCACTCTCCTCTCTGGAGTGAGGCTGGCTCGGTGCCCCAGCATGAGGTTTTTTTTTTTTCCTTTACTACTCTTGCTGTGCTGCTTTTCCTATCCGTGGTGAAGTCCTCTGACTTGGCAGCAGAAAAGGAGAAAAGCCTCGGATCCTCAGTGTGTAGCTTCGTTTTCCTTATCCTTGGGATTGGGAGGACAATCATGATGACTAATCCTGACACATTTATGCCCCCCTAAAATATTCCTTAATTATAAATAGGTCACAAGCAGCAGCAATTATCAATCTTCCAATCTTGAAGCAAAGCAGAAGAAGCAGCGTCTGCAGCCATGTAAACACTTCAGACACAGGCGATCAATCTCCCATTGCGTGCTCCAATCTGTGAAATGGCAAAATGTTCAATATGCAGCTTGAACAGTAACAGGAAATGAAATGAAGACGCTGCTTTCAGCATTGTGGGGATTGTAATTGTTTCTCCGGCTGGGACTGAGCAGAACGTCCTTTGCAGAGTTTCACAGCCTTTGCAAAAGTTGAGGGCAGATGAGGGAGAACTTGGCAACAGACACAGGGTCAGCCAGGCTGGGGGGGAGAATGACAGCGAGGTAAGTACTGTGAGGCTACCTGCAGAGCCGGATGGCTATTAGGGATGTGCAGAACAAAATCATTCATTTTGCTTCATTGGGACCCATATTCATTTTATTAGTTTCAATACAAATTTTGTTTTTCATTTATTTGTGTCAGTTTGATTAGGTTTCCATTAAAACATATGGGGCAAGTATTACAGTCTGTTATGGGCTGCAGAATAGTGATTTGTTTTTAAATCGATTCTAATGAAACTTGTGAGGAGAAATCGTCAGAATGGGGAAGGAACTGCAAGGTATTTAGAAAGTGGCAAACTGGCATCAAAAGTGGCACAAATAGTAGCCCGAGGCTCTGCAAAGGGCTAGCAGGGTGATGGGATAGGCAAGAGTTCTCTAATGCAATGTGAGTGAAGCAGAGAAGCAGCAAGAGGAGAAAGAACAGCCCAAGGTTTAAAAAGGGCCATCACGAGAGCCAAAGTGGCATCAGGACCCTAAGGCACCACGAAGGGTGGATGAAGCAGAAAATGTGGCAGAAAAAAATCCCAAGGTACAGATTCGGAAAGAGTTGGGACCAAGATCTCTAAAGCACTGGAGAGGTGCACAGCAGCACCCCAGACTGGCGACGAGTAAGAGCTGGAGTGTGCCAGGAAGATACAGCGGCAGAAAGAAGTGAAGAACCTCAGAAGTGGAAAATCTGCATCTCGGTGAGGCCGAAGGATCTGAAGGTGTAGGGTGCGTGGCACAGCCTTAAGGCAGAGTGGCACGGGAGGTGCCAGCCATCCCGCCGGAGCCGTAGAGGAGGTGCTCCTTCCTGTCAAAGTCTGGCTGCACCCGGCTGATCCACCAGTCTGGTAGGATGGGTTTGTGTCACGGAGGAAGCCACACACGTCACAGCTAGGGAGCAGGTAGGTACCCAAGTGCACAATATACAGTGGAACTGCAAGCGGGCCGTGAGATCAGTTAGGGTTCATGGAGCGGTGCCGTAAGTGTGCAAAAGAGCGGATAGCCCTGGCAAAAGCAAGAGATGGCGAGAAGGCAAGTACTATAGATGAAGAATGGTATTAAAATCCCGAGGAGTGACAAACAGTGGGCAGGTACTGGAGGGGAAGAACCTTAAACACAGCTGGAGTGGTCGGAAGCACCCTCGGGTGCTAGCAGTGGTGCTGGTACATCTTAAACACAGCTGGAGTGGCCGGAAGCACCCTCGGGTGCTAGCAGTGGTGCTGGTACATCTTAAACACAGCTGGAGTGGCCGGAAGCACCCTCGGGTGCTAGCAGTGGTGCTGGTACATCTGAAACACAGCTGGAGTGGCCGGAAGCACCCTCGGGTGCTAGCAGTGGTGCTGGTACATCTGAAACACAGCTGGAGTGGCCGGAAGCACCCTCGGGTGCTAGCAGTGGTGCTGGTACATCTTAAGAACTTGAATGCTAGGAGCACAGCGGTGCAGCTACAAGGGTATCCGTATAACACCCCCAGAGGCGTCTGCCAGTTCTTGCACATGGGCAGAGCAGCGGGGTGAGCAAGAACCATAATGTGGCAAGAATGGCTTGGAGCAGCAGCAGAAGAAGTGGTGTCAGTTAATAATGTAAAAATGGTAGGAGCAGAGCAACATGGGGGTCATTTACTAAAGGTTTTCTCCTATTCTGACTCTATGGGAAAAATGCTTAGAAAATGACCCCCATAGTGAGGTGTGTAGCTGAGAAATACCTTTGCAGATAGAAAATGTAGCATTCTTAGGAACTACAACATTTATTGGAAATAACTAAGGATCCTGAGCCTTGCTAAGACTGTTTTGATATGCTTGGAGGATGATATGCAGAAGCTGGAAGTGTCAGGTCCCAGGGGTTGAGGGTGGAGCAAAACAGGTTTAGGCAGGATGCGTCAGGACTGAATGGATATGGTTCAGCATGGGATGCTGCAGCTGTAATGTCAGGCCACAGTGGTTATGGTTTGAAAATGGCATGCTGTAGCTGTAAGTGACAGACCACAGGGTTTGAAAATGTCATGCTTTAGCTGTAAGTGTCAGGCCACAGTGGTTACGGTCTGAAAATGGCATGCCGTAGCTGTGACATTCCTCAGTGATAATGGTTGGAATACAGTAAGCCAGTAATTGTTGGAATATGGCAGGCTGCAGCTGTAAGTGACAGACTTCAGTGGTAATGACTGGAATATGGCAAGCTGCAGCTGTAATGTCAGGCCACAGTGGTATGGTTTGAAAATGGCATGCCATAGCTTTAAGTAACAGGCCTCCGTGGTAATGACAGGAATATGCAAGCTGCAGCAGCAAGTGTCAGGCCACAGTGGTTAGGGTTGGAATAAGACAGGCTGATAAAGGATAAGTTATAACATTTTTGTCTTCCCCTTATCTACCCGCCTATCCCTTATAACCTCATTTTGTAAACCATTATGATGGCTTTAATTCTGACATTTTCCAAATGACGGTATATAAAACACTTTAAATAAAATAAAAAATAAATAAATAAAGTTATTCTTCAGTGGTGGTGTTTGGAGAAGAGGCAGAGGATCTCAGTGGAGTCCTGCCCCAATGGTGTTTTGCATACACCACTCCTGAGGCATGAATTCACTGTCTTCCCCTGCCTGCTTCGCCTCAACAATTCTTTGGAGTAAAGCAGGCAGGGGAGATCAGTGGAGTCAGCCCTCAGAGGTTGCATTTGGGTAAATGGAGGCAGAGGAACTGAGTGGAGTCAGCCTCAGAGGTTGCATTTGGGTAAATGGAGGCAGAGGAACTGAGTGGAGTCAGCCTCAGAGGTTGCATTTGGGTAAATGGAGGCAGAGGAACTGAGTGGAGTCAGCCTCAGAGGTTGTGTTTGGGGAAAAGGAGAATTAACTTGAAAATTAGCAACAGTGCTTTACAATTGTAAAAACATGAGCAGAATAATTAACAGAAAAAGGGGTAGGCGAACAAGAGTAGAATGGGATGGGGACAAGTTAGGAGGCTGCACAGTGTGACTGGAACCCAGTTTTGTTGATGGGGACAAGTCAGGAGGCAGCACGGTGTGACTGGAACCCAGTTTTGTGGATGGGGACAAGTCAGGAGGCAGCACGGTGTGACTGGAACCCAGTTTTGTGGATGAGGACAAGTCAGGAGGCAGCACGGTGTGACTGGAACCCAGTTTTGTGGATGGGGACAAGTCAGGAGGCAGCACGGTGTGACTGGAACCCAGTTTTGTGGATGAGGACAAGTCAGGAGGCAGCACGGTGTGACTGGAACCAAGTTTTGTGGATGGGGACAAGTCAGGAGGCAGCACGGTGTGACTGGAACCCAGTTTTGTGGATGGGGACAAGTCAGGAGGCAGCACGGTGTGACTGGAACCCAGTTTTGTGGATGGGGACAAGTCAGGAGGCAGCACGGTGTGACTGGAACCCAGTTTTGTGGATGGGGACAAGTCAGGAGGCAGCACGGTGTGACTGGAACCCAGTTTTGTGGATGGGGACAAGTCAGGAGGCAGCACGGTGTGACTGGAACCCAGTTTTGTGGATGGGGACAAGTCAGGAGGCAGCACGGTGTGACTGGAACCCAGTTTTGTGGATGGGGACAAGTCAGGAGGCAGCACGGTGTGACTGGAACCCAGTTTTGTGGATGGGGACAAGTCAGGAGGCAGCACGTGTGACTGGAACCCAGTTTTGTGGATGAGGACAAGTCAGGAGGCAGCACGGTGTAACTAGAACCCAGTTTTGTGGATAAGGACAAGTCAGGAGGCAGCACGGTGTAACTAGAACCCAGTTTTGTGGATGAGGACAAGTCAGGAGGCAGCACGGTGTAACTAGAACCCAGTTTTGTGGATGGTGACAAGTCAGGAGGCAGCACGGTGTGACTGGAACACAGTTTTGTGGATGGGGACAAGTCAGGAAGGCAGCACGGTGTAACTGGAACCCAGTTTTGTGGATGGGGACAAATCAGGAGGCAGCACGGTGTGACTGGAACCCAGTTTTGTGGATGAGGACACGTTAGGAGGGAGCACGGTGTGACTAGATCCCAGTTTTGTGGATGGGGACAAGTCAGGAAGGCAGCATGGTATGAGAGGCCCTCGTTTTTTGGATGGGGTCAAGTCTGGAGGTAGCAGGATTGGTCAGACCCCAGGTAGGCAGATTGTGTCAGTGCACGTTAGCCTCTGTGATATTGGTAAGAGGAAGGCCGGCAGATTGTGTTAGTGCATTTTGGCCCCTGTAATGCTGGTAAGGGCAAGTCAGGTGGATTGTGTCAGTGCTTTTTGGCCCCTGTGATGTTTTTGGAGACATGGCAGGAGGAAGCAGGAGGTATGTGGCCCAATTGTTGGTGCTGGGGACACAACGGGACTCAGCATTGGGGTGTTGTGGCCCTTGATTGGCAGCAGCAGTTTGGTTGTTGAAGTGTGGCCCAACTGGCAGTGTTGGAGACATAGGACTTGTCTCGGGTTCAATCTTTCAGATAGTACTAGATAAGGAAATCATTAACATGGAGTACCCTTATAGGTCACTCTCCAGGACCCAAATACTTTAAATACTTTACAAAGAATTTCATATTGGGTTGTTGTGTGGGACATCTGCCATATTTTGTAGCTGAAGACATATAATCTCAGGGGAAGATCACAGTTGTTCCCATTGGCAGTGTTTTGTCGAAAACTGTATTATCTCTTTGTGATTCATTTATGAATGTTAAGGAATCAAGCAAAATCCTACTTCTGTCTTCATTCCTCTGTTCATATAACTAGTTATGAGCTTTTACCAGGGTTATTAGGCAGCATAGTTCTTTTCTTAAAAGGTAATGGATTCCCTGACATTAAAACTTGAGCCCACATTACATCCCCTCCGTGCAGTCAGAATCATCTGAACTTAATTCTATAGTACTTATGCAGCTTCTACCTCCTCTCTTGAACACATACTTTCCCTATTACTAGATCCTTTATGATCTGTTTCCTCTGAGTTTGAACTTGAAATAAAGTTAGTGACTATATGGCCAGGAGTCAGGTTTATATAAGTTGGTTGGGTTATCTTTCGTGATTGCTTAAATCTGAATTTATTATTCACTTTGATCATGTAGGCTTGTACATCTTTCACCTTTGGTTCTAAAGGGCTTTTCAAGGAGTCTTCTAGTTAGGATATAATTCTTCATGAAATGAAATGTCCTCCCTACAAGCTGAAGAACTAGGATCATTAACCAATTGTAACCGTCGGTACACCACCCCATTTATATGATACTCCCCTAAAGAATCTGAAAAGTACTGAAATGTACTCTGAAACATTTCCTCATCAGTCAGTAATGGCATGTTGCCTTTTCCCATGATCCACACCTCAGCTATGTTCTCACGTTCTCATGTTCTTATGTTCTTAATGGGTCATTAGAGAAAATGTTCCCATCTACATATAGATCATAACAGGGTGCTGTACAATGATCTGAAAATAAACCCTTACTACACATCATTATTTTAATCCTCCCTTTTGTAAAATTGATTACTATTGGGTCCATCCATGGGACTTTGGGAAGGATGGGGGCCGAGCTCTGTGAGGATTTCTTCAAATAGGTCATTGATGGGTTGCCTATCCCAGCAGGAAAAGACAAGTCTCCTTCATGTCTGTCGAGAATGGTCTCCTGGTCCAATGAGGAATCTACTTCTGTGTGGTGGAATTGGTCAGGGGCAATGCCTTGCCCACCTGAAGGACCTGGGCAACGTTGAACCTGGTTGTTCTTGTAGAACAGAGAATATTTATTTTTCATGTCCCATAAAGCAATTAGCCAAAGGACCAGGGATTTTCATCATTCTGCCTTGTCCTTGGAATGCAGGTCCTTTTTGCTCTGAATTGTTTGAGGCATCCATGATACGAACTTCAAAAGAATAATACTCAAGATCATAATTCCAATAACAAATATTATTGGCTTAAGGGAAAATGGCATACCTGTTATTCCTCCTATAGTTCCAGATAGGACAGTATTCACACCTTTAGCCAGCAATGAAATTCCTTGGGCTGTGAGTGACCACATATCCTGAAGAACATCTCCTTTTTGGTCTAATCACCATGGTATATATCCTTCATGCAAATTTATTTATTTATTATTTATTTAAAAACATTTTTATCCGACTATAATGAAACTTTCAAGCTTAACAGATCACATCGTAACATACAGCAATAAAATTATGGACAACAAATGCAACCTCTGAGGCCTGACTCCACTCAGTTCCTCTGCCTCCTTTTCCCCAAACGCAACCTCTAAGGCTGACTCCACTCAGTTCCTCTGCCTCCTTTTCCCCAAACACAGCCTCTGAGGCATGACTCCACTGATTCCTCTGCCTCCATTTACCCAAATACAACCTCTGAGGCCTGACTCCACTGATTCCTCTGCCTCCATTTACCCAAACACAACCTCTGAGGCTGACTCCACTCAGTTCCTCTGCCTCCTTTTCCCCAAACGCAACCTCTGAGGCATGACTCCACTGATTCCTCTGCCTCCTTTTCCCCAAATGCACCCTCTGAGGCTGACTCCACTGATTCCTCTGCCTCCTTTTCCCCAAATGCACCCTCTGAGGTATGACTCCACTGATTCCTCTGCCTCCTTTTCCCCAAACACAACCTCTGAGGCATGACTCCACTGATTTCTCTGCCTCCTTTTCCCCAACTGCACCCTCTGAGGCTGACTCCACTCAGTTCCTCTGCCTCCATTTACCCAAATACAACCTCTGAGGCATGACTCCACTGATTCCTCTGCCTCCATTTACCCAAACACAACCTCTGAGGCTGACTCCACTCAGTTCCTCTGCCTCCTTTTCCCCAAACACAACCTCTGAGGCATGACTCCACTGATTCCTCTGCCTCCTTTTCCCCAAATGCACCCTCTGAGGCTGACTCCACTGATTCCTCTGCCTCCTTTTCCCCAAATGCACCCTCTGAGGCTGACTCCACTGATTCCTCTGCCTCCTTTTCCCCAAATGCACCCTCTGAGGCTGACTCCACTGATTCCTCTGCCTCCTTTTCCCCAAATGCACCCTCTGAGGCTGACTCCACTGATTCCTCTGCCTCCTTTTCCCCAAATGCAACCTCTGAGGCCTGACTCCACTCAGTTCGTTTGCCTCCTTTTCCCCAAATGCAACCTCTGAGGCCTGACTCCACTCAGTTCGTTTGCCTCCTTTTCCCCAAACGCAACCTCTGAGGCATGACTCCACTGATTCCTCTGCCTCCTTTTCCCCAAACGCAACCTCTGAGGTCTGACTCCACTGATTCCTCTGCCTCCTTTTCCCCAAACGCAACCTCTGAGGCATGACTCCACTGATTCCCCGCAGTAGAGGCAAAGGCCGGACTGCCAGCGCCAAAGGCATTCCTTGAGTTACTCACGGCCCAGTTGCATGGGTTCTTTGCCAGATGTCCCGGGGGCAGGAGCAGCCTCAGTGGGCAAAGGTGAATGCTGTGGGTGTCTGGTGTTGGCGGTAGACCTGAACCTCCTGGGAGCATTCTTGGAGGCACCGATCGATGCACCCGGTCAACTCAATCAGAGCAATCAATGATCCTGGTAGCTCACGGGCAGCGAGCTCGTCCTTAATCCTGGACCTTAGGCCTTCCAGAAAAATTGCCCTCAAGCAACTAGCGTCCCAATGGAGGTCGGAGGACAAGGTTCAAAACTCTATTACAAATTATAATAGGGTCCAAGAGCCTTAGTGAAAATGGAGAAGAGTCACCCCGGAAGACTTGAATATGGTGTGGAAGAGTGTTAAGAAGCCATCCAGGTCCCACAAAACTGGGTTGGAATGTTCCCAGAGAGGAGATGCCCAGGCCGGGGCCTTCCCATCGAGGAGGGACAAAGATGTACGTGGTCTTTGTGATGTCCTCTGGGAAGAGAGTGGTTGTAGACAGAAGTGCATACTGCACTGATTAATGAAGCCCCTACAGGCCTGGGGGTCTCCAGCAAAGCAGGGAGGAACAGGCAGAGGGATCACCTGGTGGCCCTCGGGTGCTGGAAGTGCGATGGTCAGCATCGGCGGTGGAGCGGAGACTATGGGAGCTGTGGAGTCCAAACGTTGGTTTAAATTCTCCACTGCTGAGGTGAGTGTTTCCAGGGCCTTCTGCTGCTCAAGAACCCTTTGAGCTAGGCCCGGGAAGGCTTGAAGGGCAGAGGCCTCTGCTAGGTCCATGGACTTGGCAATCTGTTATGCTCATGGAGGAGAATGTGGACACCTTGCCCGAGGAGAAGTTGGCGCTACCTGTGAGGGTAAACCCCCACAGGTCCCTATCATTGGGAGGCAAGGCTATACTGATGCAGGAGCCAGCTGGAGCTTCACCAATATCAACCCCGTTCCCTGTGGGTTGAGCCCTTGGATGCATGGGGCCAGCTGGTCTTAGGTGGACCCCTGTGAAGACGGTGGAATCGCAGCTGGAAGCAATGATGATGATCAGCCCAGAGTCAGAAGTCAGAGAATCACCGATAGCCAGTCCAGAGTCTGAAGCCAGAGAATCGCCGATAGCCAGTCTGAGGTCAGAAGCCAGAAGAGTCACTGAAGCCAGTCTGTCAGAAGCCAGATCTATCCAAAGAGGCTGAAGGATGGGAACAGGAGCAGAAGCAGGACTCAGAAGGCAGGAACAGGACTAGAAGGCAGGAACAGGAACCACGAAGCACTGAAGTCCTCACCGAAGTGAAGCAGATCCGTTGCCAAGTCGAAGAGCATGAAGAGGAGGCTCCAATATATACTCCCAGGCTCCTGATGTCATCTGAGAGGCTGGCCTGCTCAAATTGGTGCTGTCCCTTTAAAAGTGGCCAGGGGGTGTCGCTGCGTGCCTAGAGAGAGCCCAACTAGGAAGGACTGCCTGCGGCATCAGCCAACGTTGTCGAGCCACGAAGAAGGAGCCGGGGACTGCCATTTGAGGCAGCGTCTTTAGCGGTAGCAGCCGTGGGAGAGCCCGAAGCTGGAGGCGCATGGCAGGGCCATCTCCCTACCGTGCTCCCGACCCCTGTGGAAGAGGTGAGGGGAACCAGCTGCGGCTGTCCGTGACCAACATATCTAACAGTACTTCAATAGTTAAATACCCTATCCCCCATGTTGGATTCTAAAAGTAACATTCTCTTCATCACCTATCACTGGATAGCCTTGTTCAGTGGCTTCTATCTGAAAAGTCAGCCATCCTCTAAATAATTAAGCCATTGTGGTGGGCTTAACCTTACCCTTCTTATATACTTTGGATTTTTTGTTAACAGAGCCCCCTAAAAGTTATTTATTTATCTGATAATCAAGTCCCATCAGGGATGCCAACTGTCTCAAATTCACTCTGACAGGTAGTACTGGATGAGGAAATCATTAACAAGGTCACTCTCTGTCCAGGACCCCATGTCATATAAGTGTAATACATCATTGCTCCTAGGAGTTAATGTATTAGTATGAGAGAAATAATTTTTATAAGGACAGAGCTCAATAATCAGATGAAAGAATATTTATTTTATATGAGTAAATTGATTAAATCTTTTCTAAAATGGATACAGAAAAAAGAAAAAAATGGTTAGCTTACCTATACAGGTTTATTCCAGTCTCAGACTGCTATCCTCTGTCACAGCAGAATTAAAGACAGCAGCCTCAAGCTCACAATTGTTGCCATATTTATACTTTTTAATTGTTTATAGATTTATAGACTCATAGACTTATAGACATGTTACATTCTTACATTGCAGATTTTTTAAAAATAGTTATTAATGATTTACAAATAATTTCATATTGGGTTGTCTGGGACATCTGCCAGGTTTTCTAGTTGAAAACATAATCTCAGGGAAAAGTCACAATTGTTCCCATTGGCAGTGTTTTTGTCAAAAACTGTATTATCTCTTTGGGATTCATTTGTGTATGTCTAGGAATCAAGCTGAATCTCATATCAGAGGTTTCTTTCTGCATTCCTCTGTTCATATAACTAGTTACTGCGCTTATACCAGGTTAAAAGGTAATGAATTCCTTGACATTAAAACCTGAGGTCCCTGAGACAGATTCAGCATTGGTGTGTTGTGGCCCTTGGATTGGCTTTTCAGGCCAGAGAGGCAGCAGCAGTGTGATTATTGAAGAGTGACCCAACTGAAGGTGTTGGGGACACATCAGGACTCAGTATTAGTGCGTTATGGCCCTTGCATTGGCTTTTCAGGCCAAGGAGGCAGCAGCAGTGTGGTTGTTGAAATGTGGCCCAACTGACAGTGTTGCGGACACAGCAGGACTCAGCATTGGTGTGTTGTGGCCCTTGGACTAGCTTTATGTGCCCAGGGAGGCAGCAGCAGTGTGGTTGTTGACGTGTTGCCCAACTGGTGGTGTTGGGGACATAGTAGGAAGATGCAGTCAGTCAATCACTGGATGTTGCTGGATGCTAGATATAGTCTCCATTGCTGTTATAGAAGCATGACAGACAGGCAGAGCAGCCTGCCACAGGACCTTCAAGTTCCTTTCATTTGTCTTGTCACTCACATGGCAAATCTGGAAAGCCAAGCAAAGGCAGATTCATTTTAAGGAATACTAGCCTCTCCATCAAGTATGGTGACAGCCTGGAGCGATGAGGGTTTATGATTTCTCCTATCAAGGAAAACACTCTTTCGCTGGGGATTTCCCAAGACAGATCATGCAGTGGTATCTGCTGCTCCACTAGCCTCTGCAGCATCATGTACCCACATCTTGAATGAGATGCTTGTGATGCATCTCTAATTCTTCCTGCTTTCACAGAGAAGGTCCCCTACCTTCATACTTTGGTGGAAGTGTCCAGCTATTTTTCTGACTTCTCTAGTAAACAAGCTCCGAGTCTCTGGACCCCTGCCCCAGGGTCTCCTTCACTGCTAGGTGCAGAGTATGAGCAAAGCATTGTACACCCTTATATCCCCCTTCAATAATGCCTTTACCATATTAGAGCCATTGTTGGTGACAAAAAGCCCTGCATTAAGACTTCTGACTCTGATCCAGCTGCCAGCCCTCCAGCATTTCTATTATAGCTGCTAAGATAATGGCAGATGTATGGGAACCATCCACCAGGTGAGTGTGCAGCAAAGCCCACCTGCGTCCAGTTGTTCCAGCCCCTGTGGAGCTGCTGCTGCTTGCCCCTACCTCAGCCAGGTCCCACCCATGTGCCATCGGAGACAAGGAGGAGTGTGAGGCTTTTGTGTATGTCCAGATGTCACTGGGGAAATGCACACTGCTACCCTGTGCCTTTGCCAGCAGCGCCTGCAGATGTCTATGGCAATGCTTATACAAACTTGTGGATGCCCTTCCTACTGAAAGTGGTCCTGGCGGTCACTTTATAGTTTGGCGCTAAGAGCTGCAGTAAACGCATGAGACCCACATTCTCCATGACCTCCAGGGATCATCTCACCAATAGTTCTTGTCACCACTTTAGATGGTTACAGTGCCACCGAACACCACCCCATTTCCTCCATTATGGGCTGTGACTTCTTAGATATATGTGGGAACTGCTGCTGCTGCCGGCCTGCCACCTGACTGCTAGAAGGAGCAGAAGGCTTGGAAGCAGCTTGAGGAACACTCATCCCCTTTTCAAATACACTAGTGTCCTCTGGCTTGCAAAAGGGGCCCCTCGACTACTGCTACTACCATCTCATTGTATTCAATAGGTAGCCAGAAAGGCAGGCAAAAACCAGACGTTTGTGTGTTTTGTATTAAATAGGAAGTCAGATAGGCAGGCACCCACCCCTAGCTCATCCTTTAATTATAGGCAGGTGACACTTTCACACACACACAAAAAAAAAAAAATGCATCAGCCTTTTAACTTAAATTCAGAAATTCCCCACACCTTATCAAGACTTTAATCATTCCCCTGTAGGTTACTACCAGATATATAGTGAATACACTAATGCATTTAAAGGACCATAATTGTAAACAGTCCTACTCTCATTGCAACCTAAAACTTAACTAGGAACTGAATAAATTTATGATGAAGGCAGTCTTTTGCATTGAGTGTCACATGTATGATTTTTTACCCGCTGGTAAGAAGTTGTACATGTGCATCTGATGCAAAGAGCTCCTGTCTCTCAGAGAATGCATCCAATCTCTGGAGGCTAGAGTGGCAGACCTGGAGGAGCTGAGGCAGACAGAGAGGTCTATAGATGAGACCTTCAGGGATATAGTAGCCAAGTCCCAACTTCATACTGGCAGCCCCGGTGTTGCCTTGGAGGAGGAAGGACTCATGATTGGAGAGCATCAAACTGGTGCAGCAGGAAATGATCCTGTAGCAAGGACCTGCTCTCCATTGTCCCCTCACACTGAGGATGTGTCTCCAGGGCTACTGCCAGGAGCATCGTAACATCTGTTCTTGACTTTTGTTAAGCACCAATTATGCTTAAGGTGCTTCTCCACAGACACACCAAGGTTTGAATAAACAAATATTAATTGTTTATTGCATATCAGTAAGCAAGACAGGTATCCCTGGGAGATACAGGATTGCAGCAGTTCTCTGGCAAGAAGCTCATGAGAAGCACTATTCTGTTCATCAGCTAATTCTTCTTTTATAGATAAAACAGGCAATCTCAAGTAAGTCCCTAAATTGCATGAACCTATGGGAATATCACATACACAGTTTCTCATGTCAAAAAGAAGATAAATTAGACCTTTTTTACCCTAATCCCCTTCCCAAATTGGGGCCTACTTGCCTTGTGTTCACATCAATCTTCTGTTAATCCTTTGTCCTATCATTTTTTTTACCCTCAGGGAGATCTTCATGGCTTAGGCTGTTTTCACAGGTGACACTGTAATTGAAATTATAGCCTGAGATTCTGACCCTTTCCTTCTGCTTATTGTGACCCCCATGACCACCCATCACAAGTTTTAGACAGCTCCAGCTGCTGTCCAGATATCTCCTGTAATTTCTCCAAATCAGGTTCAATGGGGCATTTAGGGTTCACATGGCCAGAACTGCAAGCAGGCCAAGGCAGCAGAGGATTCTGGGTCAGTCACAGTCTCCATGTTGGTCTCCTGCTCAGGCCCACATATCACTTTGCACAAGTCAAAGTGAAGTTTTAATTCATCCCACTGAGACAGAACAGGTTCGTAGCAATTATACATGGACAACCATCTGGTATTTGAAGCTGAACAAGTCTAAGAGGGTCCTGTACATCATTTATTGTCCTGCATATGTTTGCATAATTTTTCTGTTGCTGGGCACTGTGAGAAAACCAAGAATATGATCATCCAACTAACAAGTCTAAATGCCGGGGCAGTTCGACAGCTTTGCTTGCACACAGTTGAAGTGAGTGTCACACGCCCTTAACCAGCATTGACTTGTTTCAAGTTGGTGTACACAGAGTTATGTTTGCCAATCATTACCTTGCATCCATCAGTTTGTATTCCAATACACTTGCTGAAATCAATGGAATGAAGGAGACATCAAATATAACCTATGGCTATATGGAAAGACACTAAAGCAAGGAGTGAGGATTTATACCACAAATGCTGAATCAACATTCCTGAAAAAAAATTAACTCATATTACTGGAAAAGAATAAAGTTCAGAATGGACAGGAACAGCAGGACAGATGCAGAGGAGAACATAAGAACTTCACCGGTGTGAAGGCTTTTCTTTGCAATACCTCAGTATATAAAAAAACTCCTAAATAAATAAATAAATAAATAAATATTGCCAGATTGGGTTATTTCAGTCGCAGATAGATGGCCTTATTGGCAGCAGCAGCCAATCAGAGGTGACAGGAACAGCAGGGCATGAGCCCTGCCCATCAAATCCCAAAAAAAGCAAATAGGAAATAGAAAAGCCCAAAAATAAGCTACCCGTGAGTTCCAAAGCAAAAAAAAAAAAAAAGAAAAGCAATTCCCAGAAAAACAAGCCCAAACTTGCAGTAAATAAGTGAAGTTAGCAACACTGGAGTGATCCATAAACTGCTATTACAGCAATTAATAAGCAATAGTAGCTTGTGATCTATCTAATGTTTTGGTACTTGCCAGGTACTTGTGATTAGGATTGGTCACTGTTGGAAACAGGATACTGGGCTTGATGGACCCTCGGTCTGACCCAGTATGGCATATCTTAGGTTCTTATGTTCTAAATGCAAGCTGTAACAGTCTGGGAAAAGTATAAGAAGAATTGAGAAAGCAGTGATTCACTGATTTAGAAAAATGCTTCCCTCTGTTTTGTCAATCTGGTTTCCTTGACAACAGATCCTGGTTCTTCTCTGACCTCACACATTAGTCATAGGCATCAGGGCTGGTTGCTATGGAAACTGCCACATGACCTGCCCAGCCTCATGCTCTATCTTTCCAATGCAGCCGATGCTTTTCAATGGGAAATGTAAACAAATGACATATGTTTCATTCCTGGGACTTGCTGATTTGTTTTTGGGGCAAACGACCCAAATGAATGCAATGCATTCATCACGGATAAGTAGGGCCAGCGCGGCCATTAGGCAGAACTAGGTGATAACCCCTGGGGTGGTGTCAGTGGGAGGGAATCACCGGAGCACGTGAGGGCGGCATTTTCAAAAATGTGAATGAAGCAGTCATGGAGCACTCACTAGGTTTGAGAGAGAGAGAAAACTGTAAGAGGGTGACCATAACTCTATATATCTACTACTGTCAGACAGCACGTTCAGCTCAGGGTGAGGGGGTGGTGTTACATTGGTCTGCCTAGGATGACGCAGATCTTTGCACTGGCCCTGCTGATTAACCATTTTGTTTTAAATGGATGCACATCCCTAATGGCTATTTCATGGCAGTCTTTCAATGCACTGCTCGGGAAAGAGCAGTCTCTTGGTGTAGGATATTGGCTTTGGATGCCGGGTTAGTAGGTATGGGTAGTCTCGGTGCCTGAGATGGGACAGGACGGTCTCTGAGTACAAGAGATAGAGGGGACAGCCTCTTAGTGCATGAGATAGAGGGGACAGTCTCTGAGTACAAGAGATAGAGGGGACAGCCTCTGAGTGCATGAGATAGAGGGGACAGCCTCTTAGTGCATGAGATAGAGGGGACAGTCTCTGAGTACAAGAGATAGAGGGGACAGTCTCTGAGTGCATGAGATAGAGGGGACAGTCTCTGAGTACAAGAGATAGAGGGGACAGCCTCTTAGTGCATGAGATAGAGGGGACAGTCTCTGAGTACAAGAGATAGAGGGGACAGCCTCTGAGTGCATGAGATAGAGGGGACAGCCTCTTAGTGCATGAGATAGAGGGGACAGTCTCTGAGTACAAGAGATAGAGGGGACATTCTCTGAGTACAAGAGATAGAGGGGACAGCCTCTTAGTGCATGAGATGGAAGAGACAGTCTCTTAGTGCATGAGATGGATGGGGTCAGCCTCTCAATGCAGTGGATGGAATGGAGCAGTCTCCCTGTACAAACCTTTGAATAAGGATCTATTTGCATTGCTGAGCTGTGTCCTCACTTTCTCAGGTTTGCTTCTGGCCAGGCTGTTTGCATCCTTAGTGCTTTTCTTGTTCTCGCACTGCTCCTTTCTTTCCTGTGCAGGTTGGAAGCAGTGTTTTTTTCCTTAATGAGGTACACAATTGGCTGTGTGGGTCAGCTTTTGTGAAATTAGCATTCATTCTTCTCACAACTGCCATTCACCTCTTAATGAGAGCTCCACAGACATTATTTTAACTTCTGTAATTACAAGATGCCAACTTAGTGTTCCCTTTATACAGCGAGAGCAGAAATAGAGTTGAGCTGAAGTGATTTGACTGCTCCTGTCCTCAAAGAAGAATAAAAGTGAGTAGAGCCAAATGGCTGTAATTATGTTCTGCGGAGAGGGAGTGGACTTCCCTGTGACATTTTCTGGAGGACCAGTGCCCCGTGGGAGAAAGAGGCGAGCCTTGAGCTATTCATACCCAAACCAGCTAAGCTCCCCTCCCTCTAAGAAAAGGCTGTACTGGAAATGTGGGGTTATACATTTAAATTTGGAAGTAGATTTCAGTGTTTCTCTCTAATTTTACCATAACTTCTTTTTCAGATCGAGCTGATTTATTCTGATTTATTACTAGATTTATTATTATTTTTATTATCGGTTCTGTTCTTTTTGTTTGCAGTAATACAAATCTGCGTTTTATACGCCAAGAGCTGATGAGGAGATTATTTTTCTTTGTTAAAGATAAACAGCTGATATAGTTAAGAAACATTTACACATTTCCTTGTTTAGGGGCACCAAGTGACTTCCTGTTTGAGGCAAGCATTCTTTTTTGAAGACGTTTGGCTTGAACATTGAGGCTAAGATCAAGATTTGAGTATTTGAGACTTGACTACAAAGTGCTGCTTCTGATTGGTGATGCTAATATACGCCATCCTGTTGCTTGACGGTTGAGCGTCTATAAATTTGGTGTCTGTCACCGATGGTCCCTTTTGTGAAACCGCAGAGAGACGCTCTCGCTCTTCATGAATGGTACGAGTCTGCTATGAGATAAGTATTAAGTTTTGTGAAAGTACAATTTTTAAAGTTGGAATTCACATCATGATCTTATTGCTGCTGATGAAGCTTGGCGCGAAACAACGGCCGCTATTGAGCTTTGATCACTTTTAACTCAGGAAGACTAATATTGCCTGAAGACCATTGTTGTTGTTAAGACAATTTTTAATTGCAATTAAAAAAAAAATTCTAAAAACCTGTTTCCGTTCGATCTGCACATGATTGAGCTGTCCGGGTGACCCGTGCACTGCCGGGCACTGTTACGCGCCCCGCCCGTGGTCGTCCCGCGCTCGGGACCACTCACCTTCGGGGTCACACAGCGGGTCCCGGTCCTGTCTCCCTCGTGGCCCTCGCGAGCCCAGCTAGGCCCCGGTGTCCCGCGGCGGCGGTCGCCGGGATTTCGGTCACACGCCAGGCCCCACGCCGGGCCTCGGCGTCCAGCAGCTAGCCACGCCCCTACACGTGCACGCACCAACCGCCCTGATATGGGTTCTAGGACGGGGCCTAGTTCCGCGGCGCACTCTGATTGAATGGATGTTAAAAGGAAGTTCCTGGCCTCACTTCCTTGCCTCGGCAATCGGGTTGGTTTTTTCTTGAGATTGCCTTTGCTTGTGTTCCTGCTTGCCTGTTCCTAGTCTCGTTCCAAGATCCTTCTGTTCCAGTTCCGCTCCTGCTTGTTCCTGCTTCCTTGCCCTGCTTGTTCCTGTCTTCGTTGTTCGTCTTCCTGGTCTTACCTTGGACTGCCTTTCTGGTAAAGACCTCAGCTTGTTCCTGACCTGCCTGCCGCCTGCCCAAGACCTCTGCCTGTTCTTCGATCCTGCCTGACCTCTGGATCTTGACCCTTGCTTCGTTGACCACTCCTCAGACTGATTCTTGGGCTTGACCTTGCTCGCCTGACCTTGCTTGATTCTGGCTCTGTCCCTAGCCTTGTCGTTACCAACACTCTTCTGGTTCGCTTATCTCCAACCTGTTTCAGCCTTGAACCTGATGGCGCTCTTCCAGTCCCTGTGGGCACGCCGGACTCAGACTCTCCCAGGAGACCCTGCGAGGCCCACCTAAGACCCAATGGCCCGGGTCCCTACGGGCTCCTCCCAGGGGGACCTCGGGCTTCCAGTGGTGAAGATCTACACTGCCTCTATCTCCTTCAGTGCTCCGCCCCCTGTGGTCAGTTCCCGTACTGCCTCAGGCCAGGGGTCCACCCCCAAGCTTGCTGATGTGGAACCATTAACAGATTATTTATGCACACAAGGTGTTGAGATGTTCCCTGCGTTCTTTGGTCTGGTATAGAAGAACCACCAAGGTATAAGGTATGATAACCAGGCACCATCAAAATATATTAACAAGCAGAATATAAGGTGCCTGAATACATTTCACAACGCTGGATTGGCCACTGTTGGAAACAGGATGCTGGGCTTGATGGACCCTTGGTTTGACCCAGTATGGCATTTTCTTATGTTCTTATGTTCTTAATTTGAACACCATCTCACCACAGGGGTTGGATTCTCATATAGACTGGCCTGTCTTCTTTTGAAGAATTGTTTACCTTCTTTATACTGTTTTTTAATCTTTGATCCATTTTTCGTATTTGCCGTTCCGCATAGTTATGTCCTTATATTTCCCCGTTTATACTAAGAGGTCCCTATTTGTACATTTTCCTTGTAACACTGTATGATGATCTATAATAAGTTGATCATTCGCCTATGTATACCAGGTATTCGGACTGGGGGCGTGCTCTGTTGTTTGACAGACAGCTTTACTCCTCCGTTTTAGTTTTTCAAACGCTAATGGACGCGTCGGCTTTTCCCGATGTATCGTTGCCACAGTTTACCCTTCGTGTTTTCATTCTCATGGAAGCTCTCTCTTGAGTGCACATTTGTGCCTAGTCCTGGGGGTGTGCTTTGATGTGTGATGGTCAGTCACGGTCATTTTTCACTGTTAATCACTGACCGGCACATGGGCGCCCACCTACGATTCTGTTTTGAAACGCTGGTAAGTTCTTTCATTTCTCTGGCGCTGGAGAACCCTCTTCACATGGGGGTTTGTCTTATTTTATTCTTGCCTTTATAGGAAGTGACGTTACTTGGATGCACAAACATTCTGAAAAGCAATAAGAAAAATTGTTTTCTGTGACCTGCGAGCCCCATATCTTTCATCGGTGAGTTTATAAACCATTGACTATTTAGTGTAACCTGTGTCGTCATTGTCTGTATGACTTGATCTATAATATATCTGCTTATTCAGCGACTTTTTATCTTTCTGTATTAGAGCTGCTCTGCTCTTTACATCTGTTCAATTTTGAGCTTTGAAGTTTGGGGTAAACGTGTTTTGTATTCCTTCCTGTTCTCTGATGCCAGCTTTTTTGGCCAAAACATTGAGATAATTATTTGTTTTCATTTCTAGTTTTAGATTATTGGTCCCTCCTGACGCAGCTGTTATACGAAACACAGTCTGTGTTGGGGGACTGTGTAAATTCATAAAAAAATGTACTATACCTTTGACACATCTGTGCAATAAAGATTTCTGAAAGATAAAGATACTGAACATTTTTAAATTTAACTGCCCTATTATTTGTTGCTCTTGATTATTATAAGGTTGGGGCAATCACTGTTGTCCTTTATGCCAGTTTATAGTAGCTTGCTACATAAATAAATACAGCCTTTCTCTGCCTCCTCCCACTCAGTTTCTAACCAGTCGGTCACTAGGATCTGAGGGAATGAGCGGTGATTCCCACAGGCCTGGAGACAAACTGGTCTGATTCCAGCCTTCTTAAAACAGTATCTCTTTATTATAACGTCACACAGCCACAGTCTCACAGTGCACTCTCTCTGCTTACAGTGTGTTGCTTTGTCTTTGGTTAGCATTGCATACAGGAGCTGCCTTCCTCCCAGAGACCCGGGCCTGGTCTGCTTATCTCTGCCTGGATCCCAGCTCTTATTCCCCAGACTCTGTTATGCCCACAGGATCCCACCCATAGACCATACTCTCTTTAAGGCATTTAAGATGGACCAGGCATCTAGCCTGGCCCTGCAAAGGTAAACAGAGGACACTAGGGCCACTGCCTCACATACCCCTCCTGTCAGCTTGGACCCGTCCGGCCAATGTTTCTTTCACTTTTCTTTTCAAAGCAAAAATGTAAAACACAAAGCCTGCTTGACCTGTGATAACTTGCTCACTGTTAAAATCCCTGTCTATCTCCCAGCAGGGCTCTCTCCCTTTAGCAGGTTCAACACTACAACTTCCTAGCTGTCCCTGCAACCAGGCCCACTCACTGATGCCTCTGTACGTGAAACTTTTCTCTTCAGTGCAGCCTCTGCCACACCCATTCACAAACCACCGTGCACTCCTGCACTCCCTGTGCTCTGTACTTAGTTTTAGAGCCACAGGCCCCCTGGGTTCTGTACAGCGTTTAGAACCACAGGTCCCCTTCACAACTCTCTGCACTTCACACAGACACTTTCTTGGAGGCTGTGCACTGCTTAGAAAAAAAATCCATATGTAGGAAACAGTGGTGATTCCCACAGCCCTGGAGACAAACTGGTCTGATTCCAGCCTTCTTAAAACAGAATCTCTTTATTATAACTTCACACATGCACAACATTAGACTGTCCTCTCCTCAGAACAGTGCACTCTTTTTCTTGCTTGCTTTGTCTCAGCTCGGTGTTTGGACAGCGTTGCATACAGGAGCTGCCTAGTCTGATCATCCCCACCTGGATCCCAGCTCTTATTCCCCAGTTATGCTGCCTGAGCCCCATGTGCCCTGCAGGATTCCACCCATAAAGCAAACTCTCCTTGAGGCATTTAAGGTGGACCAGGTGTCTAGTCTGTCCTGCACAGGTAAAAAGAGGAGCACTAGAGGCACTGCCTCACGGATCCCTACCTAGAACCTTCAATTTATTTATAAGTCTTCTATGTGGAACCATGTCAAAAGCCTTATTATTATTATTATTATATATATTTATTATATACTGACATTCGATCTGAGATACCACATCGGTTTACATTCAGGTACTGGAGGTATTTCCCTATCCCCAGAGGGCTCACAATCTAAGTTTGTACCTGAGGCAAGGTAACTACATCTAGCGCTCTCCCTTGATCCAGCTCTGTGGTCACTCAGGGAAATTGATCAGCTTTGACTGACAAGATCTGCCTCTGGTAAAACCCTGCTGCCTCAGATCATGCAATGCTTTCAATTCCATGACTTTGCTCACCACAGAGGTCAGGCTAAGCGGCCTGCAGTTCCCAGCCTCCTCCTCACTTCCACGTTTATGACCAGGAACCGCATCCTCTCTTTTCCAGTCCTCCGGGTCTAGTCCAGACTCTAAGGAAGCACTGAACAGGTCACCAGCGGAGCTGCCAGGACATCTCTTAAATTCCCTTCGTACCCTCGGATGTGTCCCCTCCAGCCCCATCGCCTTATCTGCTTTAAGTTTAGTTACCCCTCACAGACACTGCTCTGAAAATCGATTGAGGTTTTCCTCACTTCCAGCTTATTTGTGTTTGCTTTATGTGGTCCTGCTCCAGGCCCTTCCACAGTGAGCACCAAACAGAAAGATTTAAGTAATTTTGCTTTTTCCTCATCAGCCATGCATTCTCATGTATCTAAAAAAAAGTCTTGTTCCCAATTTTTACCGTATTTCCTATTTTTTCTTCCATTTGAATTTTTGCTTTCCTGACTGCTTTCCCAGCTTCTCTTAGCCTTCCAGATGTTGTCGCCTGTCTCCCTCTTTCTTCGATCTCTTGTAGTTCATGAACGCTAACCTTTGCTCCCTTAGCTTTTCAGCTACTTCTATGGAGAACCATAACAGCCTCTCTATTCTCTTGTTTTATTTACTTTCCTAACAAAAAGATTAGTTGCCATTATGATATCCCCTTTTAGATTTGCTCACTGCCCCTCTACTTCCCCTAGATTTTCTCATCCACCTGATGACTCCTTGAGGTGCTCCCCCCTTTTGAGAAAGTTAGTTTTCCTGACGTCTAGGCCCTCTCCTTAGAATCAAACTTCATTTCTTACGTCCTAATATTGAACCACACCATCCGGTGGTCACTGGGAGACTGTCAACTGCCTTCTGAAAATCCAAATATACTATTTCAACTAGCTCACCTTTATCCACATGTATATTTACTAGGGATGTGAATCGTGTCCTCGATCGTCTTAACGATCGATTTCGGCTGGGAGGGGGAGGGAATCGTATTGTTGCCGTTTGGGGGGGTAAAATATCGTGAAAAATCGTGAAAAATCAAAAAATCTAAAAATCGCAAAACCGGCACATTAAAACCCCCTAAAACCCACCCCCGACCCTTTAAATTAAATCCCCCACCCTCCCGAACCCCCCCCAAATGAGTTAAATAACCTGCGGGTCCAGCGGCGGTCCGGAACGGCAGCGGTCCGGAACGGGCTCCTGCTCCTGAATCTTGTTGTCTTCAGCCGGCGCCATTTTCCAAAATGGCGCCGAAAAATGGCGGCGGCCATAGACGAACACGATTGGACGGCAGGAGGTCCTTCCGGACCCCCGCTGGACTTTTGGCAAGTCTCGTGGGGGTCAGGAGGCCCCCCACAAGCTGGCCAAAAGTTCCTGGAGGTCCAGCGGGGGTCAGGGAGCGATTTCCCGCCGCGAATCGTTTTCGTACGGAAAATGGCGCCGGCCATACGCGTATGGCCGGCGCCATTTTCCGTACGGAAACGATTCGCGGCGGGAAATCGCTCCCTGACCCCCGCTGGACCTCCAGGAACTTTTGGCCAGCTTGTGGGGGGCCTCCTGACCCCCACGAGACTTGCCAAAAGTCCAGCGGGGGTCCGGAAGGACCTCCTGCCGTCCAATCGTGTTCGTCTATGGCCGCCGCCATTTTTCGGCGCCATTTTGGAAAATGGCGCCGGCTGAAGACAACAAGATTCAGGAGCAGGAGCCCGTTCCGGACCGCTGCCGTTCCGGACCGCCGCTGGACCCGCAGGTTATTTAACTCATTTGGGGGGGGTTCGGGAGGGTGGGGGATTTAATTTAAAGGGTCGGGGGTGGGTTTTAGGGGGTTTTAGTGTGCCGGCTCACGATTCTAACGATTTATAACGATAAATCGTTAGAATCTCTATTGTATTGTGTTCCATAACAGTTTAAGACGATATTAAAATTATCGGACGATAATTTTAATCGTCCTAAAACGATTCACATCCCTAATATTTACACCTCCAAAAAGTTCTAATAAATTGGTTAGGCAAGACTTTCATTTGCTAAATCCATGCTGGCTAATTCCCCACTAAGCCTACACAACCAAAGCAAAATTACTTGTTTGGAATTTTCAGAATAGCATGTTGGAATTGTCTTAATATATTACTAAATATCAAGAAATGTATCTGATCGTTATAATCCCTACTGTAGAGTGTATTTTTATAACCTAATAAAGAGAATTCTGGAAAAGAAAAAAAAAGGAATTTTGTATTGGTGCTGTCCTTTCACTATCATTTTCGAATCTTTTGTCATTGGGAGGAAATTAAAATTGCAGCAAAGATTTCCACCATATAAAAGAATGCTAATGAAAGAAGTGTTGAATGTGAATGGTTTAATGAGAGAGAAGCATCCTGCCTCAGTACTGGAATAGAATGGGGAGATACAGGGCTGGAGGAAGCTGCATTGACAGAGCTGTGTGTGAGGGTCTCAGTACTGGAATAGCAGGAGGCGCTGCAGGGCAGAGCTGTGTGTGAGGGACTCAGTACTGGAATAGCAGGAGGTGCTGCAGGGCAGAGCTGTGTGTGAGGGACTCAGTACTGGAATAGCAGGAGGTGCTGCAGGGCAGAGCTGTGTGTGAGGGTCTCAGTACTGGAACAGCAGGAGGTGCTGCAGGGCAGAGCTGTATGTGAGGGTCTCAGTACTGGAATAGCAGGAGGTGCTGCAGGGCAGAGCTGTGTGTGAGGGTCTCAGTACTGGAATAGCAGGAGGCGCTGCAGGGCAGAGCTGTGTGTGAGGGTCTCAGTACTGGAACAGCAGGAGGTGCTGCAGGGCAGAGCTGTGTGTGAGGGTCTCAGTACTGGAACAGCAGGAGGTGCTGCAGGGCAGAGCTGTATGTGAGGGTCTCAGTACTGGAATAGCAGGAGGTGCTGCAGGGCAGAGCTGTGTGTGAGGATCTCAGTACTGGAATAGCAGGAGGTGCTGCAGGGCAGAGCTGTGTGTGAGGGAATCAGTACTGGAATAGCAGGAGGGGCTGCAGGGCAGAGCTGTGTGTGAGGGTCTCAGTACTGGAATAGCAGGAGGTGCTGCAGGGCAGAGCTGTGTGTGAGGGTCTCAGTACTGGAATAGCAGGAGGTGCTGCAGGGCAGAGCTGTGTGTGAGGGTCTCAGTACTGGAATAGCTGGAGGTGCTGCAGGGCAGAGCTGTGTGTGAGGGTCTCAGTACTGGAATAGCAGGAGGGGCTGCAGGGCAGAGCTGTGTGTGAGGGTCTCAGTACTGGAATAGCAGGAGGTGCTGCAGGGCAGAGCTGTGTGTGAAGGTCTCAGTACTGGAATAGCAGGAGGGGCTGCAGGGCAGAGCTGTGTGTGAGGGTCTCAGTACTGCAATAGCAGGAGGTGCAGGGCAGAGCTGTGTGTGAGGGTCTCAGTACTGGAATAGCAGGAGGTGCTGCAGGGCAGAGCTGTGTGTGGGTCTCAGTACTGGAATAGCAGGAGGTGCTGCAGGGCAGAGCTGTGTGTGAGGGTCTCAGTACTGGAATAGCAGGAGGTGCAGGGCAGAGCTGTGTGTGAGGGTCTCAGTACTGGAATAGCAGGAGGTGCTGCAGGGCAGAGCTGTGTGTGAGGGTCTCAGTACTGGAATAGCAGGAGGGGCTGCAGGGCAGAGCTGTGTGTGAGGGTCTCAGTACTGGAATAGCAGGAGGTGCTGCAGGGCAGAGCTGTGTGTGAAGGTCTCAGTACTGGAATAGCAGGAGGGGCTGCAGGGCAGAGCTGTGTGTGAGGGTCTCAGTACTGCAATAGCAGGAGGTGCAGGGCAGAGCTGTGTGTGAGGGTCTCAGTACTGGAATAGCAGGAGGTGCTGCAGGGCAGAGCTGTGTGTGGGTCTCAGTACTGGAATAGCAGGAGGTGCTGCAGGGCAGAGCTGTGTGTGAGGGTCTCAGTACTGGAATAGCAGGAGGTGCAGGGCAGAGCTGTGTGTGAGGGTCTCAGTACTGGAATAGCAGGAGGTGCTGCAGGGCAGAGCTGTGTGTGAGGGTCTCAGTACTGGAATAGCAGGGGGTGCTGCAGGGCAGAGCTGTGTGTGAGGGTCTCAGTACTGGAATAGCAGGCGGTGGTGCAGGGCAGAGCTTTTTGTGGGGGTCTCAGTACTGGAATAGCAGGAGGTGCTGCAGGGCAGAGCTCTGTGTGAGGGTCTCAGTACTGGAATAGCAGGGGGTGCTGCAGGGCAGAGCTGTGTGTGAGGGTCTCAGTACTAGAATAGCAGGAGGTGCTGCAGGGCAGAGCTGTGTGTGAGGGTCTCAGTACTGGAATAGCAGGAGGCGCTGCAGGGCAGAGCTGTGTGTGAGAGGGTCTCAGTACAGGAATAGTAGGGGTTGCTGCAGGGCAGAGCTGTGTGTGAGGGTCTCAGTACTGGAATAGCAGGAGGTGCTGCAGGGCAGAGCTGTATGTGAGGGTCTCAGTACTGGAATAGCAGGCGGGGCTCATGGCAGAGCTGTGTGTGGTGGTCTCAGTACTGGAATAGCAGGAGGTGCTGCAGGGCAGAGCTGTGTGTGAGGGTCTCAGTACTGGAATAGCAGGAGGTGCTGCAGGGCAGAGCTGTGTGTGAGGGTCTCAGTACTGGAATAGCAGGGGGTGCTGCAGGGCAGAGCTGTGCGTGAGGGTCTCAGTACTGGAATAGCAGGAGGCGCTGCAGGGCAGAGCTGTGCGTGAGGGTCTCAGTACTGGAATAGCAGGAGGCGCTGCAGGGCAGAGCTGTGCGTGAGGGTCTCAGTACTGGAATAGCAGGAGGCGCTGCAGGGCAGAGCTGTGCGTGAGGGTCTCAGTACTGGAATAGCAGGAGGTGCTGCAGGGCAGTGCTGTGTGTGAGGGTCTCAGTACTGGAATAGCAGGAGGCGCTGCAGGGCAGAGCTGTGTGTGGGGGGTCTCAGTACTGTAATAGCAGGAGGTGCTGCAGGGCAGAGCTGTGCGTGAGGGTCTCAGTACTGGAATAGCAGGGGGTGCTGCAGGCAGAGCTGTGTGTGAGGGTCTCAGTACTGGAATAGCAGGAGGTGCTGCAGGGCAGAGCTGTGCGTGAGGGTCTCAGTACTGGAATAGCAGGAGGTGCTGCAGGGCAGTGCTGTGTGTGAGGGTCTCAGTACTGGAATAGCAGGAGGCGCTGCAGCGCAGAGCTGTGTGTGGGGGGTCTCAGTACTGTAATAGCAGGAGGTGCTGCAGGGCAGAGCTGTGCGTGAGGGTCTCAGTACTGGAATAGCAGGGGGTGCTGCAGGCAGAGCTGTGCGTGAGGGTCTCAGTACTGGAATAGCAGGGGGTGCTGCAGGGCAGAGCTGTGTGTGAGGGTCTCAGTACTGGAATAGCAGGAGGTGCTGCGGGGCAGAGCTGTGTGTGAGGGTCTCAGTACTGGAATAGCAGGAGGTGCTGCAGGCAGAGCTGTGTGTGAGGGTCTCAGTACTGGAATAGCAGGAGGCGCTGCAGGGCAGAGCTGTGTGTGAGGGTCTCAGTACTGGAATAGCAGGAGGTGCTGCAGGGCAGAGCTGTGGGTGAGGGTCTCAGTACTGGAATAGCAGGAGGTGCTGCAGGGCAGAGCTGTGTGTGAGGGTCTCAGTACTGGAATAGCAGGAGGTGCTGCAGGGCAGAGCTGTGTGTGAGGGTCTCAGTACTGGAATAGCAGGAGGTGCTGCAGGGCAGAGCTGTGTGTGAGGGTCTCAGTACTGGAATAGCAGGAGGTGCTGCAGGGCAGAGCTGTGTGTGTAGTGCTCTCAGGGTATGAAGAACCTGTTGATGCTCACTTGCTGCTTTGTTGGAGCCACCCCAGTGCATTCAGAAGGACTGTGGGACGCGGGTTAAATAGGCGCTAATCTACCCCCTAATGCAATAGAGGGATTGGCACCTATTTAACAGGCGTCGGAGGCAGAGTGAATGAGGTAGTGCTCATTATATGCAAATGCACGTGAATGAGGCTATTACTCATTCACTCCGCATTTAAAAATATTAATGTCCGTCTCAGACGCACATTTATCGCTCAGAGATTAACGACAGCCTGGAGCAGGCGTTAAAGCTGAGCGCATGTAAAAGACGTACAGAAAAGCAGAAAAAAATGCTTTTCGGTACTTCTTGAATAAAAAAAAACAAAACCTCGGCAGGTCGCTGAAAACCGGCTATGAAAACCGAGGCCGAATTTACCGGCGTCAGACTTCATAACCGGCAGCCGCCATGGGGTCGCGTTAGCAAGGCGGCACTAGGGTCGCGACCCCCTTATTTGCATATTGCATGGCGCCCCCTATGAGAGCAGGCGCTGAAAAGTCAGCGCCCGCTTTCCGCAAAATTTATTGCATGGGCCCCGGAGGCTGAAATGCGAGGGCTGCTTGGAGAATTTCTTTCTTAAAGTGAAGTTACCCATCAGAACAAGTCACGTATCAGGATCCATAGTCCATTAGAGAGAAGTGAATGGCCTGTAAATTGCTGGCTGGCTGTATGAGGTCTTCCTTTCACGTCTCTCCTCCGCCCTCAGAGAAAAGGCTGAGCTGAGGAGGGCAGGGACAATGCTTGACATCTGCGTCTCACACATTCTCTTCTCTTCTGAAAACGCATTAATGGCTTTTTTTTTTTTTTTTTCACCTTATCCAAAGGCATCGAGATCTGAAAAGGAGAAAGCGAAGGTCATGCCCAACACCAAAAGCTCAAGGAGAAAGACAGAGAAATGACAAAGGAGACGTTATGTCTGTACCTGTCCCCAACTAAGCTCCCTCTCACGCTCTCCTGTCCCTCCTTGGTCGGACACAGAGAAAAGGCGGAGTTAACAGCACACGCACATATAGGAAATTTGCAACAAAAAATGTGCGGCATATATTATCCTGGACAATAATATATCAGTAAAAAACAATTATTTATCCTGCATTTGCACACGGGAATTGTGCAAGAAATGTAATATATAGTTTACAATATTGTGAGAACAAGTTAAAATAATCATTTATAAAACAAACAAGTTTGATAAACTTCGGTCCCCCTGACGCAGCTGGAGGCAAAACATGGCCGTGTCGGGGCTCTGTCGTTCTCACAATATTGTAAACTATATATTACATTTCTTGCACAATTCCAGTGGGCAAATGCAAAATAAATAATTGTTTTTTGCTGATATATTATTCTCCAGTATAATATATGCCTCCTTGGTCGGAACCAGGACTGGGTCTTGGCAGCACAGCTACGTGGGGATAGTGGTAATGCTGGGCTGTGTCACACTTTTCCACGCGTGTTCCATCAGACTATCATTCAGAGATAAGGCTCAGGGACATGGCTGCATCAGAGGTCTGCAGCTACGTGGGGACTGAGGTAATGCTGGGCTGTGTCACACTTTTACACGCGTGTTACATCAGACTATCATTCAGAGATAAGGCTCAGGGACATGGCTGCATCAGAGGTCTGCAGCTACGTGGGGATAGTGATAATACTGGGCTGTGTCACACTTTTACACGCGTGTTCCATCAGACTATCATTCAGAGATAAGGCTCAGGGACATGGCTGCATCAGAGGTCTGCAGCTACGTGGGGATTGAGGTAATGCTGGGCTGTGTCACACTTTTACACGCGTGTTACATCAGACTATCATTCAGAGATAAGGCTCAGGGACATGGCTGCATCAGAGGTCTGCAGCTACGTGGGGATAGTGGTAATGCTGGGCTGTGTCACACTTTTCCACGCGTGTTCCATCAGACTATCATTCAGAGATAAGGCTCAGGGACATGGCTGCATCAGAGGTCTGCAGCTACGTGGGGATAGTGGTAATGCTGGGCTGTGTCACACTTTTCCACGCGTGTTCCATCAGACTATCATTCAGAGATAAGGCTCAGGGACATGGCTGCATCAGAGGTCTGCAGCTACGTGGGGATTGAGGTAATGCTGGGCAGTGTCACACTTTTACACGTGTGTTCCTTCAGACTATCATTCAGAGATAAGGCTCAGGGACATGGCTGCATCAGAGGTCTGCAGCTACGTGGGGACTGAGGTAATGCTGGGCTGTGTCACACTTTTACACGCGTGTTACATCAGACTATCATTCAGAGATAAGGCTCAGGGACATGGCTGCATCAGAGTCTACAGCTACGTGGGGATAGTGATAATACTGGGCTGTGTCACACTTTTACACGCGTGTTACATCAGACTATCATGCAGTGATAAGGCTCAGGGACATGGCTGCATCAGAGGTCTACAGCTACGTGGGGATAGTGATAATGCTGGGCTGTGTCACACTTTTCCATGCATGTTACATCATTCAGAGATAAGGCTCAGGGACATGGCTGCATCAGAGGTCTACAGCTACGTGGGGATAGTGATAATGCTGGGCTGTGTCACACTTTTACACGCGTGTTACATCTTTCAGAGATAAGGCTTGGGGACATGGCTGCATCAGAGGTTTGCAATTTGCAAGCAGCCGCAGATACAGGTACAACAACACTTAAACAGGATTACAGTGGGAGGGTAGAATGAGCCATGCTGCTTACAGACACAGGAATAACATGACAAGCAAATACAGTGGGCTAGATTCAGCAGTCTGTATAATCCCATCGGGACCTAGATAGTGGATCTGGTGAGGAATCTGTGGGTCACGCTATGAGCCAGCAGCGGCTAGAAATAGCCACCTTTTCAGATGCTTCCCACAGATTAAGAGGTCTCAGGTGGCAGAAAGTTGCAGAGGGTAGGGGCTGACTCTGTAGAGGTTCTCTCTCTAAGGGTCTTATTTCTTTGGGGGTGGGCAGCACTCAGCAGGCTTGAGGTAGAGAGTGCAGCGGGCGGGAGTGTAAGGGGTGAGTCGACTGTTTAGGTGATGCTAGGCCTAAGGGGGCACTGGATGTCAGGACCAGGATTTTGAATATGGCCCTGTAGTGTGTTGGGAGCCAGTGTAGGTTTCTGAGGAGTGGGGTGATTTTGGTTGAATTTGCTGCATTTTGTACAAGTTGCAGATGGTGGTCGAGTTTTTTGGGCAGCCCACTGTACAGAGAGTTGCAATACTCCAGGATTTCATTATATTATCAAAGATGATGGCTAGCTCCTTTTCCTGAGTGGTAACTCCTAATGGGGAACCTTGCATTGTGTAGCTATAATTTGGGTTACGCTTCCCTAAGAGCATCACTTTGCACTTGTCCACATTAAATCTAATTTACCATTTGCATGCCCAGGGTCCCAGTTTTGCAATGTCCTCTTGCAAGTTCTCGCAATCCTCTTGTGATTTAACAACTTTGAATAATTTTGTGTCATCAGCAAATGTGATCACCTCATTTGTTGTTCCCATTTCCAGGTCATTTATAAACATGTTAAAAAGCTTCGGTCCCAAAACAGATCCCTGGGGCCTCACTCTCTGGAGGAAGGTTCTGGAGGCTAAATGTAGGCTCTTACAAGTACATTTTCAAAGGGCTACGTGTGTACATTTTGGGGTTTACGTGTGTGCCTGGGCCCAGCCACTCGTGTAAACCCCGCTACGCGCAGAAGTGCCGGCCAAGGGAAAAAGGGGAGGGCCGGGACAGCGCCATTAGCCACTGTCCCGGGGGAGCAGGCGCCAGGA
The DNA here is from genome assembly GCF_901001135.1 of Rhinatrema bivittatum. Taxonomy (NCBI): domain Eukaryota; kingdom Metazoa; phylum Chordata; class Amphibia; order Gymnophiona; family Rhinatrematidae; genus Rhinatrema; species Rhinatrema bivittatum. The sequence continues at coordinate 8,639,977 of NC_042622.1, forward strand.
GCCGGGCGGCACACTCAGATCACTTCTGCTCTGGAGCAGCAGTGAGTATTAAACTAAAAAAATTAGTGATGGTTAGTGTAGGTTTAGGGGGAAGAGGGAGGAAGGACAGGGTTAGGTGTAGGAAAGTTCCCTCTGGGGGGGGAGGCCTGATCTCGTCGTGTGCATTACTTTGTAAATTTTCCCCTCCGCGAGCTGCCCGCCCATGCACTCGCAGATTTTAAAATCCGGCGCACGTGTGTGCCTGGCCATCGGATTTTATAGCACGCGCACTCCTTTTAAAATCGACCCCCTTAGGTAGGAAACTGAAATCCGGAGCCTCCAGTGTTGCACTCTCAGAAATGTTCCCCATTTCCTGCACAGGAGCCCAGAGGCAGGCAGAGCTCCGGAGTCTCACTGCGTGGATGAGAAGATGGTGCAGGGGAGAGGATTTTAGGTTTGTGAGGAACCGGGGAGAACTTCTGGTGATGCTGTGCACATGAAAGGAAGCATGCTTGAGTTGCTCCCAAAATACATCGGATTTTAAACTTAATTTCGACATCTGACTGCAAGATTTGCTGTCTCTATACTCTCGGCTTCTATATGGACAGATTTATTTACTACAAAAGCAACTCAGGCAGTGCGGGATAAAGGCAAGCACAGGAACAACAAGATGGCTGCTGAGAAGGATGAAGAGTGGGTAGTTGCAGAGGATATGGCCCGTGAAATGTCAAGAAGTGTTTCTGCCACCCTTGAGGACCCCCTGTGTAAATTACAGTCAGCCATGGATGAAATCCGGGACAGTTTTGAATCACAGGGTCAGATAATTGTTCAGGTGAAGCAATGAATTGCCCTGCAGGAGAAGCAGACTGATCAGTTAATGCAGCAATATGCTGACTTGAAGAAGGAAAATGAAGCACTGCTCACACATCTTGAAGACAAAGAGCATAGGAGTCAACAAAATAATATAAAAGGGATCAGGCTACTGGAAACAGTCAGGGACATTGAACTTGTACATTTTTTTGAAGTAGCACTACCAGAGACCTTGGACCTAGATGTTACGTCTGCACCAATTATCGGTGAGGCAGCACACCGTGTAGGCCCCCAAAGGTACATGGTGGGTGGCTTAGGCCAGTCATGGCAAAAACTCTAAATTGGGCCAACAAGGTGAAGTTGTTTTGCAAACAGAAGAAACAATTGGTTGAGTATAAGGGTAATAAGATACGACTATTTAATGATTACTTAGCTCCAGGAACTGGGGAACATTCTATGGAAGGGAGAGCCTATTCTGATGAGATGAGCTCCACCTGAACAAGACTGGAACCAGGATGCTGGTACTAACTTTTAAAAAGGAGATAGAACAGCTTTTAATGTAGACTATGGGAGAAAACTGAGAGCCACTCAAGCACATGGTTTGCAGGCCTGTATCTTCCAAAGATACATGCAAAACAAGAAAGTTAGACTATCCCAGTGGAGAGTTTGTGTTTAAGGCTGAAAATAGCACAGACAGATGTAGACAGAGCACACGGATATGAATAATTCTAAATTGCCTCTATCATTTGCTAACTAGCAAGTTGTAAGTACAAATAAAAAACTACTTTAAAATGTCTGTATGCAAATGCCAGAGGTCTGCACAGTAAGATTGGTGAGCTAGAATGCATGGAATTATACAAAAATACAGACATTATAGGCAATTCAGAAATGTGGTAGAAGGAGGATAACCAGTGGGAGGGACACTGTGAGACCAGGGAATAAATTATATCGAACTGATTGGGAAGAATTTATTGGTGGAGGGATGGCACTGTATGTAAAAGATGGTATAGGATCAAGTATGATAAATATTTTACAGGAAACAGGTGATTGTAAAAGCTGAAAAAATCCAGCTGTATTTGAATACAGAACACCCAGATAAAAATTGCTCCAAACTGCACGTATCATCTGATAATAAGCAGGCTGTGGGTACATATAAAATAGAAATACAAATAAAACTACTTTAAAATGTCTGTTTATAATTGCCAGGAGTCTGAAAAATAAAACTAGAGAGTTAGAATATATGGTGGTAAAAGACAATATAGACATAATAGGCAGCTGAGATCTGGGAGAAGGAGGATAACCAATGGGACACTGTGATACCAGGGTACAAGTGTTATCAATAGGAGAGGGCAGATAAAAATGGTGGTGGGTTGGCACGATTTGTTAAGGATGGCATAGAGTCAAGCAGGATAACAGTTTTGCAGGAGACAAACAGCACCTGGAATCTTTATGGTTATTTATTTATTTTTTTTATTTATTATTTTTTTATATACCGACATTTGATCTCAATTGAGATATCACAACGGTTTACATTCAGGTACTGAAGGTATTTCTCTATCCCCAGAGGGCTTACAATCTAAGTTTTGTACCTGAGGCAATGGAGGGTAAAGTGACTTGCCCAAGGTCACAAGGAGCGACAGCAGGACTCAAACCCTGGTCTCCTGGTTCATAGTCCACTGCTCTAACCACTTGGCTATTTCTCCTCCCTTTTGGTTAGAAATTCCAGGGTAAAAGGGAAGAGTATAGTAGTGGGGATCTATTACTGTCTGCATTGTCAGGATGAGGAAACAGACAGCAATAGATTAGACTGGCTAGTAAAATAGGCAACACAACAATAAAGGGAGACTTCAGTTTCCTGAGCATTGATTGGGTAAGCTTCCCATCAGGTAATGCAAGGCAGGTAAAGTTCCCAGATGCCATCCATGACTGCTCCATGCAGCAGCTGGTCATGAAATCATTGAGAAGGGGAACTGGATTAGATCTAGTTCTAAATGGAATGCAGGACCTGGAGAAAGAGATAAAGGTGGTGGATCTGCTTGCCAACAGTGATCATAATGTACTACCTGACATAATCACTGCAGGGCAAATACTAGGGAAATCTACTGTAGTGGCATTTAATTATAAAAAGGAAGACTATGGTAAAATGAGGAAATTTGTAAAATAAAACCCCTTGAAAGCAATTCATAGAAACATAGAAATGACAGCAGAAAAGGACTAAATGGTCCATCTAGTCTGACCAGCAAGCCTATGGTAGCATCTGCTGCGCCATACAGGTTATCCCCATGCTTATCAGCAGAGGTGGCTGAAGGCAATCTGCTGCCTGAGGCGAAGGATGAAATCACCCAGGGCCAGGGCAGGGGGAAGAGACTTGCCCGAGGTCACAAGGAGTGGCAGTAGGATCTGAGCCCTGGCTTCCCTTCTTTGCAGCCTCACTGCTCTGACCACTCGGTTTTTGCCCTGTTATTTTTTCTGTTCTCAGTCTTCGGCGTCAGCACTAGGGGGCGCCAGAGAAATGTTTAATGGGTCGGGGCAGTCTTTGGTCGCCCCACCCCCTGAGTCTAGAAATAGGAGTCCTCCATTCCCTATTGCCTAACGCCTGCCTCCCACCCTTCTCCAGGATCTGCCCCCTGGGGGTGTGATACATCGGTGAATGGTGGGAGTCTGTGTGTATGTGTGTGACGCACTCTCTCTTAGGGCTGATACAAGGGTATTAGATGCCCTAGAGACAAACCTTACAGCCTTTCATTCCCCCTTCCCTCCCCTCCCCACATAATTAAAACTTATGAATTATTTTCCATTTTAAAATTTATTAACTTCCCCAACCTAAAAAGGCAGATTGTATATAGAAAATAGACATTCAAAGTATAATCTTCTGAAATAAAAATATCACTTACAACAACGTATGTATTATATAGGCAGACACTGCAAAACAAAACACACTTTCAATAATAATAGTTTAATAGACTTAATAAACGACCTCTCTCATAGTAATCAAGGCGGATTACTGGATCCCATATGGTATTAAGCCTATGGTAAAGTGCACTGGGGGTGGACTTGGCCCACAGAAAGCCAGGAATAAACTGAATTACAATTCCAGTACAGTAAGCCTTCCATATCATAACTGCCAGCACTCAACCTATGAAAAAGCCATACTGCAAATATTACATCAGGCCCTAAATACCAATATACCTCCTGTTAGGAAAACAGAATAAAGCCAGGTTGTTGTAAATCCCTACACAGAAACTACATGCTAGCAGAATACCTAAAGCCTCAGTCACACACGCAGAACACAGAGAGGCTCTCACCAAATACAGAATAAAGAGATCATCTATTAGATAAATGAGGCTTGACCGACGTGCCGCAAATGCGCAGTAGAGAGCAGCTCTACTGCGCATGTGTGGGCGAACACGTCGGTCAGAGCAGAGCGTCAGCTCTTTGAAAACATGGCAGCGGCGGCGGCGAGGAGCGGGGGCGGCGGTGCGCGCGCGAGGGAGGGAGGGACCTCCCCTGGAGATCTTCCGTTTGTGCCATCCGAAGGGGTTGTGAATGAGCTGAGAGAGGGGGAGTGACTGAGGGGAGGGAGGAGGGAGTGACTGAGGGGGGGAGAGGGGAGGGAGTGACTGAGGGGAGGAGGGGGGAGGGAGGAGGGAGTGACTGAGGGGAGGGGGGATGAGAAAGGGAGGGAGACTAGAGGGGGGAGGTGGGAGGGAGAATAGAGGGGGAGGGGAGAGGGAGGGGGAAGGAAATGGATCGAAATTTTTTTTTTTAATGTAGCCCGTTGTTACGGGCTTAACGGCTAGTAAAATATAAATTGAAACCGGCAGACAAAAACTGAAGTGGAAATCACAAGAAGCCAAACACTGTAAGCAATGCAAACACAAGAAATCTAAAACATTAAACATAACCATAACAAGAAAGTCAAATCTACTGATAAATTCAACCAATTAAAAACATGTATAAAAATGTTTAAAATATTACCAAATACTAATAAAATATTTCAAAACAGCAGATGCATCACATCCAATAATTAAAACTAACAAGGATAAAAAAAAATCTCCCACTCTCCATACCTGGGAAGTTTAAATTTCCAGCCCTCCTGAGATTGTCGTAGATTGGAGGAGGGTGCACAGACTTTAACCTCTCTCACACACATATATACAGGTACTCTCATACACGCACACACACATGTGTGCAGGCACTCTCCCTTAAAGATACACACATACATACACAAACACCCTTCTCATATATACACACACACACACACACACACACACACACACCAAACTCTCATATACACACACACATCTCCACCACCCTCTTATACACACATACACCCCACCACTCTCTCATACGCACATGCACACACTCCATCATCTTCTCATATACACACGCATAGACCCCACGACCCTTTCATACACACACACACACCCCAACACCCAGTCATGCACCCGCCACAACCCTCTCATTCTCATACACCACCCCCACCACCCTCTCATACAGATACTCCCACCCTTTCTCTCGGACACACACCCTCTCATAAAGACATCCACCCACACCCCCACCCTCTAATACACACACTCACAGGCACTCACTCTCACAGGGCAAGTCTCTTTCACACACACACACATTTTGGACCTTTCCTTGGCTGCACAGTAAGGCCTTTTCTGCCACCGGCTGCGTTGAAAATGCTGGTGGCACCACAGTGACTCTTCTTTGGCCACTGGATCATCCTTTTGCTGGCAGGGAGTGGAAACCCCACCAGCAGGCTGCTGCTCCATGCCTCCAGAACTGCAGGTTTTCCTGCCTCCAGACTTTGCCTGAATGAAGGGTGAGGTGGCTGTGGCAGGAAGAGTTCAAGGGGCAATAGGTGTGGACGCTGTTTAAAATCACCATCCTTGAGGCCCAGATGAAATGTATTCCATGTATTAAAAATGTCGAAGAAAAACCAAATGACTGCCTGCATGATTCAATAGTGAAGTGAAAAAGGCAATTAAAGCCAAAAGAGCATCATTCAAAAAATGGAAAATAGACCCAAAGGAGGAAAATAGGGATGAGAATAAGACCTGGCAAGTTAGATATAAAAAGTAATTAAGCAGGCTAACAGAGAATTTGAAAAGAAGATTGCCATAGAGATAAGAACAAGTAATAAAAACTTTTTAAAATACATTCAAAGTTAAAAGCCTGTGAAGGAGACAGTTGAACTGTTAGATGACTGAGGGGTAAAAGGGTTCATCAGAGACAAGGATATAGCAGAAAAACAAAATTCTTCTCGGTCTTTACTGAGGAAGATGTTGGGGTCATACCTATACTGGAAACATTTTTTGATGGTGATGATTCTGAGCGACTAGATGGAATCGCTGGGAAACTGGAGGATATAATTACTTAGATTGACAGACTAAAGAATAACTAATTGCTGGGACCAGATGGCATCCACCCCAGAGTTCTAAAAGAACTAAAATATGAAATCGCTCTCGTCTTACTAGTAATCTGTAACCTATCATTTAAAACAGCCATAATTCCTGAAGACTGGAGGGTGGCCAATGTGACACCAATTTTTAAGAAGCAATGCAGGGGTGATCCAGGAAACTATAGATCTGTGAGCCTGATATTGGTGCTGGGCAAAATGGTAGAAGTCATTTATAAAATCACTGGCCATATAGATAGACATGGCTTAATGGGGAAGAGTCAACGTGGTTTCAGCAAGGAGAAGATCTTGTCTTCCCAGACTTTTAGAATTTTTTTGAAGGTGTAAATAAACATGTAGATAAAGGCAAGGCATTGTGCTGGAGGCGGACCCTTGGCCAAGGTGGGATTGATGCTACCCACAGGGCAAGCCCCATGGGTCTCCACCATCAGGAGGCAAAGCAGACTAGGAGACGGAGGCTGACTGGAGCTTCGCCAATACCAACCCACGTTTCCTGCAGGTTGAGGCCTTGGGTACCGGGGCCAGCTGGTCTTAGGTGGGCCTCCGCCAGATGACTCCCAGTGGATGTTGTAGCAGGTAGCCAGGGACCAGCAGAGGTATCGGAGGGACCAAAGCAGGTCCGGACGAGGCAGGGATCCAGAGACCCAGGCACCAAGGACGGGTCAGGAACAAGAACGGGTGATGCCCAGGTAGTAGAAGGCCGGAGCCTGAGAGTGCCAAGTCCAGGGAGATACCGAAGGCGTAGTCAAGAACAGGCTGGAGTTGGGGCAGGCGGCAGAGCTAGTCAAGGTGCTGAGTTCCAACAAAGCAAGGATCAAAGCCAGAAGTCAGTCCTGAGCATGGTCCAAACGTAGCAGGGGTCAAGCCAGAAGTCAGTCCTGAGCGTGGTCCAAACGTAGCAGGGGTCAAGCCAGAAGTCAGTCTTGAGCGTGATCCAAATGTAGCAGGGGTCAAAGCCAGGGATCAGTCCAAGCAAGGCTAGGTAGAAACCAGGAACGAAGTTAGGAACTGGAACGAGCACACGACAAGCTTGGAGACCTGTTGCCAAGGCAAGGAATGAGTGGCGGGCCCTGCCTTAAGTAGCAGGGCCTGATGATGTCATCATCCGTGGCGGCGGGATAGTTTCCCACCATGGCCCCTTTAAATGCCGGCAAGGCGCATGTGCCTAGGAGAGGCAGGATGCTGGACAGTGGCGTCTTCCTGTGGCACACGTGGGGAGACCCGCCGGGAGCCGGGGAGGTCGGCAGAGGAGCCAGGAACGGCCGAGGAAGCAATGGGGGTGCGGGAGCACAGATGGTTGCCTACTGCCGCCAGTGAGGACGGGCTGGGTCCAGGTGCCGGGCACCGGAAGTAAGTGGGCCCGGTCATGGGCCTGCCACGGGCGGGACACGCAACACGAGGCAGTTGATCTGGTGTATTTGGATTTTCAGAAGGCATTTGATAAAGTCCCACATGAGAGACTCCTCAGGAAATTACAAAGTCATGGGACAGGAGGCGATGTCCTATTATGGATTGGTAACTGAATAACAGACAGGAAAGAGAGGGCTGGACTAAATGGTCAGTTTTCCAAATGGATAAAGGTCATTAGAGGAGCATCACAGGGATCAGTACTGGGATCTGTGGTGTTTAATTTATTCATAAATGATCTGGAAAAGGGAGCAATGAGTGAGCTGCAGATGACAAAAAATTATTCAAAGTTGTTAAAACAGCAACCGATTGTGAAGAATTGAAGACTAGGAGAGTGTGCAGCTGAAAGGCAGCTGAAATTTAACGTGGACAAGTGCAAAGTAACGCACATAGGGAAAAATAATTCCAACTACAGATGCTGGGTTCCGTGTTAGGAGTCAGCACCCAGGAGAAGGACCTCAGAGTCCTTGTGGACAATACCTTGAAATCTTTGCCTCGGTGTGGCAGCGATGATCAGAAAGGCAAATAATGTTAGGAGTTATTGGGAAAGGAAGAGAGAACAAAACTGAGAATATCATAATGTGCCCTTGTATAGGTGCGACCGCACCTCGAGTATTGTGTACACGTCTGGTGATTCCATCTCAAAAAAGACACAGGAAAGGTACTGAGACGGGCGATGAGAATGATAAAGGGGATCGTACAGCTCCCTTATGGAGAGAGGCTAAACAGGTTATGGTGCTTTAGCTTGGAAAAGAGACGGCTGAGAGGGGATAGGATTGAGATTTATAAACTCATGAGAGGGGTGGAATGGATAAATAGGGAATGGTTATTTATCCTTTCAGACACTAGGACTGGAGGTCACTCCATGAAAGTAGCAATCAGCAGATTTAAAACAAATTGTAGGAAGGATGTTTTCACTCCGTGTACAATCAAGCTGTGGAATCTGCTGCCAGAGGACGAGATCCAAGCAATCCTCATAGTGTGGCTTCAAAAGAGGATTGGACAAGTTCCTGAAGTTATTAGCCAGGCAGACTTGGGAAAGGCAGCGCGAAACAAGAAATAGATCAACTATTGGGGATCTGCCGAGAGCTTGTCAGAGACAGGACGCTGGGCTCCACGGACCTTGTCTGACCCAGCCTGGAGCTTCTTATGTTCTTAAATGTTATACCATTGAGAGCTTAGGGAATGGGCTGGGTTAAGTTTATTTATTTATTTATAGACTTTTCTTTGCCGACTTTCGTGAGGCACATCATACCGGCTTACACTGAACTGAAAGGAGGAAAATACAATGAACAGAAAAACATGTCATAGTTAAACACAAATGGTGTAAGATATAAGCATCTTAAAAACATTCTGAGATTATATATATAATAACATTTATTTATTTTATTTATTTATTTAACGTTTCTTTTATACCGATGACCGTTCGCACATCGCATCGGTTTACAGTGAACACAAAACCATTGGGCGGGGCCCTTACATAAAACAGATAATATACTGAACTAGGAAACATATAATTGAAATTAGGGGGGAGCCCTTACATCAAAACTATTTACATTAAAACTATATACAGAAATTAGTGCACAGTACCAAATCGACAAGCATAGAGGTGGTCAAAAAAAGAACTAAATAGCTATGGAGGAAAAAGGTAGAAAGAAAGAAAGAGAAACTTTGTACAAACTAAGAAAACTTTATCTTTAACAATGAGAAAGTGGTACAGGGGTTATGAAGTGCAGCAAAGTTCCAGGGGGGGGGGGGGGGGGGGAGGTAGTGGAGATTCTTAGAAAGGTCCATTTAGAAAGGTCCATTTAGGAGAAGTCTAGGTATTGCTTGAGTCGGGGTAGGCCTGCTTGAAGAGCCATGTTTTGACTCCTTTTTTTGAATTTGTTGAGAGATGGTTCACTCAACATAAATCACATAAATCTGACGAATATTTAAAATCAGGGGCCAAACGCACCTTATTTCCTTGTTTATGGGCTTGCTTGGAAAACTCTGATTCATCATCTTAGGGTGGCAACGGGGAGAGCTGTTTTATTTCTCCAGAATTCTGCACACTCAATTATTTGGACAATCACTTTGGTGGAACATGTCATAGATTATTTCTAGCTAAGGCCTTTTCAGTCACAAAGAAATGAATCCTTTTCAGCTGGTAAAGGGACTCTAGTCTGCTCCTACTTTCTTGGAGTGGTGACCTCGTCTACACGGGACACCGCTCAGTCCTGCTGAAACCTCCGACCACTACGCGGTCTTCTCTACAAGTTGGACACTTTTTTTTTTTTAAAAGGTGAGTGATGCTTCTCTCTCACAGACTTGATATGGATTTTCCTAAAGAAATGTTTCTTCTTTTATACTCTCGGTCTGTGTGACTCAGGGTTTTTTTCTATCCTGGTGTGGTTAAATTGTTGTTATTAAAGGGTAGACTGGGGCAAGACCTCTTATTGAGTGCGTACGTTCTGGCTATATGGGCATCTTTAAATGAGCAATAAAGAGTTAAATCATAAAAAGGTTTCTAAGGAGACATTATAAAAGCTGGTTAACTGAGACAGCAAAGACTAATGATGGAGAGAGCGTATTGATCTCAGAGAAATAAGTCAAGGAAAAAGATAATGAATGCCCAAGATGTATTATGCCCTTCGACTACCGATGTAAGGAGATGAAACCACTTCTCTACGTGCCCTCGTCCTCCGTCAGGAAAAGGAAAGAATTTGTGCTGTAAAGCAAGATCAAATGATCTTCCATCTTCCATCTTAATATCTTCCATCAAATGCAGCAACACTGAGCATCTTCTATTAAACTGAAACAGACAATACCAACCAATCACTACAAGGTTTTACTTCTTGTTAAACTTTTTATCTCTCCTCTAACTCTAATCCCAGTTAGAATAACCCCTGTTTTATTGTAACTTTTTCTTCTATGCACTTGTTATACTTTTGTAATGTATACTCTTATGTTTTAGCTATGTACGTTATAATGTATTGCTCACCCCTTGTTTTATGTAAACCGACATGATACGAACTTCCGTGAATGCCGGTATAGAAAAACACAAATAAATAAAATAAATAAATAAAAAGAGAAAAGTGCCTGCAGCCCCGGTGCCTGCAAAGGTAGCAGGGAGGATCCTAGGAGGGAAGCTAATGGCTGTGTACAGCATTCATTGTGAACGTAGGAGTCAGGGGGCAGAGGCAGCACAGGGAAGGGGCAGGGAGGATGCTAGGAGGGAAGCTAATGGCTGTGTACAGCATTCATTGTGAACGTAGGAGTCAGGGGGCAGAGGCAGCACAGGGAAGGGGCAGGGAGGATGCTAGGAGGGAAGCTAATGGCTGTGTACAGCATTCATTGTGAACGTAGGAGTCAGAGGGCAGAGGCAGCACAGGGAAGGGGCAGGGAGGATGCTAGGAGGGAAGCTAATGGCTGTGTACAGCATTCATTGTGAACGTAGGAGTCAGGGGGCAGAGGCAGCACAGGGAAGGGGCAGGGGCTGGCCCCTTCAGTCTTCAGGGGATTTCATTTTACAAGAGCTGGTGACAGCTTGAATTATCTCTTCCAGAGACACCCACGTGCAGACCGGCACCAGCAGAAATGCTGTAAAGACATCTAATGGGATTTTCTGTCTTACAGCTCCAGATAGAAGGTAAATAAGACACTTCGTTAATTCCTTATATTATCAGGTAGGAGGGGATCAGTTTAAAAGATGGTCTTTGTACTCAGATTAGCTCCCAGATGAGGCGGATCAGCTGTAAGTGAAGCAAAGCCTTTCAGCACACCCAGGATCACTGCTAACTGCTCTGGAGCCCTGTCTTTTGAATTATAATTCTCAGCTGAACATTAGGATAATTGATCTCATGTTAATTAGAATCAGCTGGGGGCGGGTACCCGGGCCAATAGGACTTAGGGTAAAGGGATCGGCCACGGGCTGACAAGCAGATTGCCGGAAGGAAAGGGGGACCACGCCCGGAGGCAGGGCCCCCTGCTTACTACGCGGCAGGGGGCCGGTGAACAGAAGTCGCCTTGCTTGGAGCGCGGCAGGTGGCGCGGGGTGGGGCGTGGTCCCGGAAGAACGCATGGCAATAGATATATATATACCGATGTATACCGAGGTATTAGATATATATAGAGAGATATAGATATAGAGAGAGATAGAGAGAGATATATAGAAAAAAATGAAATATAAATAAATATATATATATATATATTACTATATATAAATAAATGGATATATAAATAAATAAATATATATATATATATTATATATATATATATATATATATATATAAATATATATATATATACTGGCCGCAGCTTTATTTAACCATATATATATATATATATATATATATATATATATATGGTTTTAAATAAAAGCTGCGGCCAGTTTTACCCAAGATACGTCTTGAGTGGTCATTTAAGCACAGCAGGGGGGGGGTGAGCGCCCGGGGATGAAAGGAAGTCACGAGTCCCAGAGTCAACGCACGAGCTCTCCCCTTATCTGGAGCAGTTTTCTCATCTAGCACCCTGGGCAGAGGAGCATTTCTCCTCCCGACACTCAGCACCCCGTCACGCTGCGAGCTAATGCCTGCCCTTGCCCGTACATCTGACCTCCCGGGTGCCCTCTGTGTCCTGCCACCCAGACCCAGCTGCAGGACAGCCAGGGGTCTGCGCTCCTTTCAGAGTTTCATGGCCTTTCTGATTGTCTTGCAGTTTGCTGTTACAAGGAAGGAAATTCTCTTCACTTTGTTTTATTTTAAAATGCTGCTGACAAAATAAATTTCCAGTCCGGGCCTGCCCTTCTCCCAAATGTGTCTCCTTTACTCTCAGCAGCAGACTGAGGCCAGTGCCAGATTATACAAAAAGCAACAAGAACCGGCCCCTTCTGAGCATAACTGAGGTGGGGACTGGAGTCGGTGACCGGGGATCTCTCCTGCCCCATGAAAGAGGGATCTGGGGGAGAGAACCAACCCCCGCACCCTATTTCTGTGCACCCCTAATGAGCTCCTGTTGGCCCATGAAATCCCTGCGTTCCCAGTAAGACTTCCACCACTCCATGCTGGCAGCCCCCAAACCTGCCACTAAGTCCTGCTTTTGCTATCACTTCCCCTTCTTGCAAGGAAAGATCCTCTGCATTTATCCCGAGACAACGCCTGGCAAGGTGATAGCCTCCTCCAGCTTCCTTCCCAGCTCCTCAGAGCCTCCCCTGTGGGCACTGGCAGGGAGGACTCAGGCCTGGGCTGCCCCAGCTACCCCAGGAGGCTCCCCCAGGAGGTGCAAGTCATGCCACCCGCCCGCACCCAAAGGCTGCTCGGGCAGGTGCATCCATCAGAGCTTCCTGGGCATCCGCGTGATGAAAGCTTCCTGCAGACGCTGGCAGGGGAGCACGGACGGCAGCTTACAGGCAGAGGAGAAGCCATCATGAGCCTCCCCCGGCCCCTTTTAGTGCCCTGACTTAATCGATAAGCCCGGATGAAAGGGCACAAAAAAGGGGTTGAATCAGCACACGTTTGAAAGTTGTGAGCAGCAGCCCCAGTCGTCACGGCTTCAGCCCTGGCTACTGTGCATTCATGCAGCCTACATTCATGGCTCAAGCAGCTTTTATTCTTTTTAAATCAATCTAAACGGGAGGGTATAGCAAAGCACATTTACTTAACCTCAAGCTGAAACTGTTGCGGAGCTGCCTTTGGAAAGGTAAAGATCAATAGCTGAACAGGGATTGTGCAAGGAAGGGAGGGTCTGAGCACTGGCAGGGAAGCACCAGCTTTATACAGGATGCAGTGCAATGGCACCCAAACTGCAGCAGGGATCACAGCCTGCCACAACCCTCCTCCTCTTACTAGAGGCATTTCCCAAAGTCCTTGAAGGCTTTTAGACTTCCCAGTTGAATTAAATACTCCTGGCACAGTCTCGGTCACACAGGGGATCCAATGTCCTTGGAAGAAAGGGAGGCGAGATGTAGACTGGGGCAGAGCAAAGGCTTAGAGAGGGTTTGAAGAATCCTCTGGAAATGCATTCCTGCCGTTTTTACACCTCCTAAAACGTTTCCCTCTGTTTAATGCAATATTCTTACTCCAAGTGGCAAAAGTGGCTCAAAGCAAGATGGAGAGGATCTATCACAAACTGCGAGAAACTCTTCTTACCCCAGCTTCCTCACACTAAGATGCACCCGATGCAGTGATGGAAGGGCTAAAAATGCGCTGAAACTTAGTTTCTTAATGCGCAGATAAAAGCAATGTTTAATTCCTGGTGCAATAAGCATTGAGAGGTGAAAAAGCGCACAGACTGGAACATGTGTGCAGAAACCTGAATTACAAAAAATGCGCTGAGCACAGGCTGAATGCACGTTTTACACCTGAAGGAGCAGGGGAATCTCACAGACGTGTTTTATGCTTTCAGCGCAGGAAATCTTTGTTGTGCCCATGTTCATATTTATGCACAGAAAACTGGTGTCGGAATTTCAGCTTCTGTCCATAGACCGAACTTTTACTCCATCTCTGACCAGGAGTACATTTTCAGTGCTAAGAAAACCTGAGTGAAGCCACGGCACCTCTCTGCATTGTGGGGTAGTAGTTAATGCCTTCATTTGCATGGGATTTCTCTGCAAGGGCGCTGAACAGAATGCAGAGTTTTAAATGCACAATTTTTGTGCTGCTTTGGAAGTAATATTTGCACTCAAAAAATGTGCACACAACTGCAGATAAAACTGTGCACTCTGCTGTACGCACCTTATTACACCAAATCCATAGAGCTCTACCAATACACCTCAGTCTGTTTTCATAGCTCTCCAAAGCTGTTCACACACTGAGACCCCCACACACAATTCTATCAATGCACCTCACTCCTGCTTCCTATGCTGCACCCCTGCTATTCCGATACTGAAATCCCCACACACAGCTCTACCAATGCATCTGACTCCTGCCCTGCAGCACCTCCTGCTATTCCAGTACTGAGATCCTCACACACAGCTCTGCCCTGCAGCACCTCCTGCTATTCCTGTACTGAGACCCTCACACACATCTCTGCCCTGCAGCGCCTCCTGCTATTCCTGTACTGAGACCCTCACCCACAGCTCTGCCCTGCAGCACCTCCTGCTATTCCTGTACTGAGACCCTCACACACAGCTCTGCCCTGCAGCACCTCCTGCTATTCCTGTACTGAGACCCTCACACACAGCTCTGCCTGCAGCACCTCCTGCTATTCCAGTACTGAGACCCTCACACACAGCTCTGCCTGCAGCACCTCCTGCTATTCCAGTACTGAGACCCTCACACATAGCTCTGCCCTGCACCTCCTGCTATTCCAGTACTGAGACCCTCACACACACAGCTCTGCCCTGCAGCACCTCCTGCTATTCCAGTACTGAGACCCTCACACACAGCTCTGCCCTGCAGCACCTCCTGCTATTCCAGTACTGAGACCCTCACACACAGCTCTGCCCCGCAGCACCTCCTGCTATTCCAGTACTGAGACCCTCACACACACAGCTCTGCCCTGCAGCACCTCCTGCTATTCCAGTACTGAGACCCTCACACACAGCTCTGCCCTGCAGCACCTCCTGCTATTCCAGTACTGAGACCCTCACACACAGCTCTGCCCCGCAGCACCTCCTGCTATTCCAGTACTGGGACCCTCACACACAGCTCTGCCAATGCACCTGACCCCTGCCCTGCAGCGCCTCCTGCTATTCCAGTACTGAGACCCTCACACACAGCTCTGCCCTGCAGCACCTCCTGCTATTCCAGTACTGAGACCCTCACTCACAGCTCTGCCCTGCTGCACTTCCTGCTATTCCAGTACTGAGACCCTCACACATAGCTCTGCCCTGCTGCACTTCCTGCTATTCCAGTACTGGGACCCTCACACACAGCTCTGCCAATGCACCTGACCCCTGCCCTGCAGCGCCTCCTGCTATTCCAGTACTGAGACCCTCACACACAGCTCTGCCCTGCAGCACCTCCTGCTATTCCAGTACTGAGACCCTCACTCACAGCTCTGCCCTGCTGCACTTCCTGCTATTCCAGTACTGAGACCCTCACACATAGCTCTGCCCTGCAGCACCTCCTGCTATTCCAGTACTGAGACCCTCACACATAGCTCTGCCCTGCAGCACCTCCTGCTATTCCAGTACTGAGACCCTCACTCACAGCTCTTCCCTGCTGCACTTCCTGCTATTCCAGTACTGAGACCCTCACACATAGCTCTGCCCTGCAGCACCCCCTGCTATTCCAGTACTGAGACCCTCACGCACAGCTCTGCCCTGCAGCGCCTCCTGCTATTCCAGTACTGAGACCCTCACACACAGCTCTGCCCTGCAGCTCCTCCTGCTATTCCAGTACTGAGACCCTCACACATAGCTCTGCCCTGCAGCACCCCCTTCTATTCCAGTACTGAGACCCTCACGCACAGCTCTGCCCTGCAGCACCCCCTGCTATTCCAGTACTGAGACCCTCACACACAGCTCTGCCCTGCAGCACCTCCTGCTATTCCAGTACTGAGATCCTCACACACAGCTCTGCCCTGCAGCACCTCCTGCTATTCCAGTACTGAGACCCTCACACACAGCTCTGCAAACATAGGCTTCACCTTTTCAAAACAAATATAGGTGCTGAACACCACAAATTACCTCTCTCTAGTCACAGTGCAGGACTTTGATCAATATTTGGAGTGCTGAAGCACCCAGAATACCCACAGAGCAGGTACTCCTGTCTGCCATTTTACATTATTACTGCCCTGAGACATCCTCTGCTATTCCTGTGACCCTCACACGTGGCTCTAGCAATGCACCTCAGTCCTGCCCTGAGACCCTCACACTCAGCTCTAGCAATGCACCTCAGTCCTGCCCTGCAACACCCCTACCAGGCTAAATTTCAGGGTCCTTTGAAAACTGCATTGTCTTCAGTTTGACCTCTATCACTGAAACTTGAACACTCAGGAATCTCAGATAGAGGGAAATGCCACATCATCATAATTCTAATTGTGCCCAAGATAATGCCAGTTTATCAACATGTACCTCATTTTCCCTAATACTAATTAGAATACTATAATTGTCCCTTCTCCTAGCAGTTATGTGCCCCACTGTATTAATCAGGAGCTCGGAAAAGAATTATGCTGGAGACTCAGATATCTTAGCTGAACATAAGAAGTGTCGTGGTGCGTTAGACCAAGGTCCATCGAGCCCAGCATCCTGTCTACGATAATGGCCAATCCGGGTTACAAGTACCTCGCAGATCCCATAAAATAGAAATGTCTTGTTACAAACTGCCAGGGCTACTCGCTGGCTTCCCCAGGTCTACCTGGCTAATAATGTGCTACGGACTTTCCTTCAGGAACTTGTCCAAACCTCTTTTAAACCCAACTATGCTCGTCGCCTTGGCCACGTTCTCTGGCAACAGTTTCCATAACTTTTGAAAAAGCTTGGTCTGTCTCCGGGATCTCGCATATGGAACAAGAAGCATTTCTGAGAATTTATCCTCCAGAACCTCCCTTCTGCATCTTCTTACATGTACCATGACAGTCGGTTCCTCCCCAGTATTCTGTAAAATCTTACGTAGGTGGCACATGAGGTCCACTACCTTCGCACCAGGCAGGCAAGTTACCAAGTGATCTTCATGTCTACTTTCCTAATGATCGAATTACACACTATAATGGCCCATCCCAAGTCTTCCCTCCTGGGCACATGGCCCTGGAGACACATCCTCGATGCGAGAGGATAAGGCATTATTTGGAGGGCAAGCCCTAGCTACAGGATTACTTCCTGCCACAGCAAGGTGATAGACTCCTGCCCGGTGACCTTGCTTCTCCAAAGCAGCACAAAGGCTGCTTGACTGGAGTTGGGACCACTCTACTATGTCCCTGAAGGTCTCCTCTATATACCTCTCTGTTTGCCTCAGTTCCTTCACGTCTGTTACTCTGATCTCAAGAGATCGGACTCGTTCTCTGAGAGCCAGCAGTTCTTTGAACCAGGTAGATGATCATAGAGGTAGTATTTGATGCAAAAGACTGGATAGCTTCCATCTTGCTGCTGGGGTTTTGACTGCATCTTAATTTGTTGAATTGATGAAGACTTAAAGGCTGATTAAGAAGTAGGTATGTCTCAATGTAAGGGTGCTAAATGTGATTTGGGTTTTTACATTGATTTATTAAGAATCTTTTAAAATCTATGCCTTTTAAATTTTCTAACTGGGTGATTAATGGTAGTTAGTGAATGACCAATAACAGGACTAAAATTAGTTAATCACTAAAACCAGGATTGATTTAATGTTACTTTAAGAGACTGACTTGTTTTGAAGATTTTCCTCCTAGTTGGTCTGATAATCTGTATATGACAATGTGAGACAGGGGTAGATGGGATGGTGGAAACCAGATTAATAAGGAATCAGTACTCTCACTTTCCCAGATCAAGTAAATAACTTTTGCAAAATTACAATTCTAATATCGGCAGAAAAATACTATCTTTTACTAGCTCAGAGAATCACAGGTTTTTTCCCCCCACAAACCAAACAATTCTAACACTGGCAAACAAATATTAACCTTAAATGTAAGAGGCAATAGAGAGCCAGTAATATTTTAACCCCCCTCAAACATTGTATATATATATATATATATATATTGTTGGGAAAGTGGACCCTTGAGCCCAGATGAGGTTGTGTAGCCCCTGGAGGTCCTCGTCATCGGGCAGTGGTTCTGGGAGAGAAGACCCAACAGAACCTTCACCTATACCAGCCCTCGTTCCCCGCAGGTTGAGCCCTTGGGAACCGGGGCCAGCAGGACTTATGCGCGGGTCTTCCCAGGCACGGAACCAGTAGGAGAGGATAGAGGCAGCATCAGAGGAGTCCAGGGGTAGAGGCCAGCGGCAGTGAAGCAGAGTCGAGTACCAGGCAGGGAGTGAGGGCAGGCAGAGATCAAGCAGAGTCGAGTACCAGGCAGGGAGTGAGGGCAGGCAGAGATCAAGCAGAGTCGAGTACCAAGCAAGTAGTGAGGGCAGGCAGAGATCAAGCAGAGTCGAGTACCAGGCAGGGAGTGAGGGCAGGCAGAGATCAAGCAGAGTCGAGTACCAGGCAGGGAGTGAGGGCAGGCAGAGATCAAGCAGAGTCGAGTACCAGGCAGGGAGTGAGGGCAGGCAGAGAACAAGCAGAGTCAAGTACCAGGCAGAGTCAAGCAGAGTCCCAAAACACCTTACCATTTGTATATAACATTTATTTTGTATACTACATTTAAATTGTACATTGTTTAACCATTTCTATCCTCTCTTCTCTTTTTCCTTCTCCAAGTTTGGCCTCAATTGTTAAATGTAACTGTACCTTCTGTCACCTCAGTTCTGGTTCTATGTTTTTAAGTTCTATGTATTTATTGCACCCCCATTCTATGTAAACCAGCAAGATATGTTTTCATGATTGCCGGTATATAAAAACTCTAAATAAATAAATAAATAAATAAATAAGTACCAGGCAGGGAGTGAGGGCAGGCAGAGATCAAGCAGAGTCGAGTACCAGGCAGGGAGTGAGGGCAGGCAGAGATCAAGCAGAGTCGAGTACCAGGCAGGGAGTGAGGGCAGGCAGAGATCAAGCAGAGTCGAGTACCAGGCAGGGAGTGAGGGCAGGCAGAGATCAAGCAGAGTCGAGTACCAGGCAGGGAGTGAGGGCAGGCAGAGATCAAGCAGAGTCGAGTACCAGGCAGGGAGTGAGGGCAGGCAGAGATCAAGCAGAGTCGAGTACCAGGCAGGGAGTGAGGGCAGGCAGAGATCAAGCAGAGTCGAGTACCAGGCAGGGAGTGAGGGCAGGCAGAGATCAAGCAGAGTCGAGTACCAGGCAGGGAGTGAGGGCAGGCAGAGATCAAGGAGAGTCGAGTACCAGGCAGGGAGTGAGGGCAGGCAGAGATCAAGGAGAGTCGAGTACCAGGCAGGGAGTGAGGGCAGGCAGAGATCAAGGAGAGTCGAGTACCAGGCAGGGAGTGAGGGCAGGCAGAGATCAAGCAGAGTCGAGTACCAGACAGGGAGTGAGGGCAGGCAGAGATCAAGCAGAGTCGAGTACCAGACAGGGAGTGAGGGCAGGCAGAGATCAAGCAGAGTCGAGTACCAGGCAGGGAGTGAGGGCAGGCAGAGATCAAGCAGAGTCGAGTACCAGGCAGGGAGTGAGGGCAGGCAGAGATCAAACAGAGTCAAGTACCAGGCAGGGAGTGAGGGCAGGCAGAGATCAAGCAGAGTCGAGTACCAGGCAGGGAGTGAGGGCAGGCAGAGATCAAGCAGAGTCGAGTACCAGGCAGGGAGTGAGGGCAGGCAGAGATCAAGCAGAGTCAAGTACCAGGCAGGGAGTGAGGGCAGGCAGAGATCAAGCAGAGTCGAGTACCAGGCAGGGAGTGAGGGCAGGCAGAGATCAAGCAGAGTCAAGTACCAGGCAGGGAGTGAGGGCAGGCAGAGATCAAACAGAGTCAAGTACCAGGCAGGGAGTGAGGGCAGGCAGAGATCAAGCAGAGTCAAGTACCAGGCAGGGAGTGAGGGCAGGCAGAGATCAAACAGAGTCAAGTACCAGGCAGAGAGGGAGGGCAGGCAGAGATCAAGCAGAGTCAAGTACCAGGCAGGGAGTGAGGGCAGGCAGAGATCAAACAGAGTCAAGTACCAGGCAGGGAGTGAGGGCAGGCAGAGATCAAGCAGAGTCGAGTACCAGACAGGGAGTGAGGGCAGGCAGAGATCAAGCAGAGTCGAGTACCAGACAGGGAGTGAGGGCAGGCAGAGATCAAGCAGAGTCTAGTACCAGGCAGGGAGTGAGGGCAGGCAGAGATCAAGCAGAGTCAAGTACCAGGCAGGGAGTGAGGGCAGGCAGAGATCAAACAGAGTCAAGTACCAGGCAGGGAGCGAGGGCAGGCAGAGATCAAGCAGAGTCAAGTACCAGGCAGGGAGTGAGGGCAGGCAGAGATCAAACAGAGTCAAGTACCAGGCAGGGAGTGAGGGCAGGCAGAGATCAAGCAGAGTCGAGTACCAGACAGGAAGTGAGGGCAGGCAGAGATCAAGCAGAGTCGAGTACCAGGCAGGGAGTGAGGGCAGGCAGAGATCAAGCAGAGTCAAGTACCAGGGAGGGAGTGAGGGCAGGCAGAGATCAAGCAGAGTCAAGTACCAGGCAGGGAGTGAGGGCAGGCAGAGATCAAGCAGAGTCGAGTACCAGGCAGGGAGTGAGGGCAGGCAGAGATCAAGCAGAGTCGAGTACCAGGCAGGGAGTGAGGGCAGGCAGAGATCAAGCAGAGTCGAGTACCAGGCAGGGAGTGAGGGCAGGCAGAGATCAAGCAGAGTCGAGTACCAGGCAGGGAGTGAGGGCAGGCAGAGATCAAGCAGAGTCGAGTACCAGGCAGGGAGTGAGGGCAGGCAGAGATCAAGCAGAGTCGAGTACCAGGCAGGGAGTGAGGGCAGGCAGAGATCAAACAGAGTCGAGTACCAGGCAGGGAGTGAGGGCAGGCAGAGATCAAGCAGAGTCGAGTACCAGGCAGGGAGTGAGGGCAGGCAGAGATCAAACAGAGTCGAGTACCAGGCAGGGAGTGAGGGCAGGCAGAGATCAAGCAGAGTCGAGTACCAGACAGGGAGTGAGGGCAGGCAGAGATCAAGCAGAGTCGAGTACCAGGCAGGGAGTGAGGGCAGGCAGAGATCAAGCAGAGTCAAGTACCAGGCAGGGAGTGAGGGCAGGCAGAGATCAAGCAGAGTCAAGTACCAGGCAGGGAGTGAGGGCAGGCAGAGATCAAGCAGAGTCGAGTACCAGGCAGGGAGTGAGGGCAGGCAGAGATCAAGGAGAGTCGAGTACCAGGCAGGGAGTGAGGGCAGGCAGAGATCAAGGAGAGTCGAGTACCAGGCAGGGAGTGAGGGCAGGCAGAGATCAAGCAGAGTCGAGTACCAGGCAGGGAGTGAGGGCAGGCAGAGATCAAGCAGAGTCGAGTACCAGGCAGGGAGTGAGGGCAGGCAGAGATCAAGCAGAGTCGAGTACCAGGCAGGGAGTGAGGGCAGGCAGAGATCAAGCAGAGTCGAGTACCAGGCAGGGAGTGAGGGCAGGCAGAGATCAAGCAGAGTCGAGTACCAGGCAGGGAGTGAGGGCAGGCAGAGATCAAGCAGAGTCGAGTACCAGGCAGGGAGTGAGGGCAGGCAGAGATCAAGCAGAGTCGAGTACCAGGCAGGGAGTGAGGGCAGGCAGAGATCAAGCAGAGTCGAGTACCAGGCAGGGAGTGAGGGCAGGCAGAGATCAAGCAGAGTCGAGTACCAGGCAGGGAGTGAGGGCAGGCAGAGATCAAGCAGAGTCGAGTACCAGGCAGGGAGTGAGGGCAGGCAGAGATCAAGCAGAGTCGAGTACCAGGCAGGGAGTGAGGGCAGGC
Source organism: Rhinatrema bivittatum (assembly GCF_901001135.1). Taxonomy (NCBI): domain Eukaryota; kingdom Metazoa; phylum Chordata; class Amphibia; order Gymnophiona; family Rhinatrematidae; genus Rhinatrema; species Rhinatrema bivittatum. The sequence goes on from NC_042622.1 coordinate 8,661,932, forward strand.
AGAGATCAAGCAGAGTCGAGTACCAGGCAGGGAGTGAGGGCAGGCAGAGATCAAGCAGAGTCGAGTACCAGGCAGGGAGTGAGGGCAGGCAGAGATCAAACAGAGTCAAGTACCAGACAGGGAGTGAGGGCAGGCAGAGATCAAGCAGAGTCGAGTACCAGGCAGGGAGTGAGGGCAGGCAGAGATCAAGCAGAGTCGAGTACCAGGCAGGGAGTGAGGGCAGGCAGAGATCAAGCAGAGTCAAGTATCAGGCAGGGAGTGAGGGCAGGCAGAGATCAAGCAGAGTCGAGTACCAAGCAAGGCGTGAGGGCAGGCAGAGATCAAGCAGAGTCGAGTACCAGGCAGGGAGTGAGGGCAGGCAGAGATCAAGCAGAGTCAAGTACCAGGCAGGGAGTGAGGGCAGGCAGAGATCAAGCAGAGTCGAGTACCAAGCAAGGCGTGAGGGCAGGCAGAGATCAAGCAGAGTCGAGTACCAGGCAGGGAGTGAGGGCAGGCAGAGATCAAGCAGAGTCAAGTACCAGGCAGGGAGTGAGGGCAGGCAGAGATCAAACAGAGTCAAGTACCAGGCAGGGAGTGAGGGCAGGCAGAGATCAAGCAGAGTCGAGTACCAGGCAGGGAGTGAGGGCAGGCAGAGATCAAGCAGAGTCGAGTACCAGGCAGGGAGTGAGGGCAGGCAGAGATCAAGCAGAGTCGAGTACCAGGCAGGGAGTGAGGGCAGGCAGAGATCAAGCAGAGTCGAGTACCAGGCAGGGAGTGAGGGCAGGCAGAGATCAAGCAGAGTCAAGTACCAGGCAGGGAGTGAGGGCAGGCAGAGATCAAGCAGAGTCGAGTACCAGGCAGGGAGTGAGGGCAGGCAGAGATCAAGCAGAGTCGAGTACCAGGCAGGGAGTGAGGGCAGGCAGAGATCAAACAGAGTCGAGTACCAGGCAGGGAGTGAGGGCAGGCAGAGATCAAGCAGAGTCGAGTACCAGACAGGGAGTGAGGGCAGGCAGAGATCAAGCAGAGTCGAGTACCAGGCAGGGAGTGAGGGCAGGCATAGATCAAGCAGAGTCAAGTACCAGGCAGGGAGTGAGGGCAGGCAGAGATCAAGCAGAGTCGAGTACCAGGCAGGGAGTGAGGGCAGGCAGAGATCAAGGAGAGTCGAGTACCAGGCAGGGAGTGAGGGCAGGCAGAGATCAAGCAGAGTCGAGTACCAGACAGGGAGTGAGGGCAGGCAGAGATCAAGCAGAGTCGAGTACCAGACAGGGAGTGAGGGCAGGCAGAGATCAAGCAGAGTCGAGTACCAGGCAGGGAGTGAGGGCAGGCAGAGATCAAGCAGAGTCGAGTACCAGGCAGGGAGTGAGGGCAGGCAGAGATCAAGCAGAGTCAAGTACCAGGCAGGGAGTGAGGGCAGGCAGAGATCAAACAGAGTCAAGTACCAGGCAGGGAGTGAGGGCAGGCAGAGATCAAGCAGAGTCAAGTACCAGGCAGGGAGTGAGGGCAGGCAGAGATCAAACAGAGTCAAGTACCAGGCAGGGAGTGAGGGCAGGCAGAGATCAAGCAGAGTCGAGTACCAGACAGGGAGTGAGGGCAGGCAGAGATCAAGCAGAGTCGAGTACCAGGCAGGGAGTGAGGGCAGGCAGAGATCAAGCAGAGTCAAGTACCAGGCAGGGAGTGAGGGCAGGCAGAGATCAAGCAGAGTCAAGTACCAGGCAGGGAGTGAGGGCAGGCAGAGATCAAGCAGAGTCAAGTACCAGGCAGGGAGTGAGGGCAGGCAGAGATCAAGCAGAGTCAAGTACCAGGCAGGCAGTGAGGGCAGGCAGAGATCAAGCAGAGTCAAGTACCAGGCAGGGAGTGAGGGCAGGCAGAGATCAAGGAGAGTCGAGTACCAGGCAGGGAGTGAGGGCAGGCAGAGATCAAGGAGAGTCGAGTACCAGGCAGGGAGTGAGGGCAGGCAGAGATCAAGCAGAGTCGAGTACCAGACAGGGAGTGAGGGCAGGCAGAGATCAAGCAGAGTCGAGTACCAGGCAGGGAGTGAGGGCAGGCAGAGATCAAGCAGAGTCAAGTACCAGGCAGGGAGTGAGGGCAGGCAGAGATCAAGCAGAGTCAAGTACCAGGCAGGGAGTGAGGGCAGGCAGAGATCAAGCAGAGTCAAGTACCAGGCAGAGAGTGAGGGCAGGCAGAGATCAAACAGAGTCAAGTACCAGGCAGAGACGGAGGGCAGGCAGAGATCAAGCAGAGTCAAGTACCAAGCAAGGAGTGAGGGCAGGGCCCATTGCTGAGGTGAATTGGAAGCAGAGCGGCAGGGTTTAAATTCCCTCCTAGCCTGACATCATCAGCCCAGGCCACGGGGAACTTTCCTGCCGCTGGCCCTTTAAATCCTGTGACTCGGTGAGCGCCTAGAGAGGAGACCGTGAGGAGCTGGAGTCGGCGGCATTAGGGTTGCCTCTAGAAACAGG
>NC_042622.1:9708919-9776419 GCF_901001135.1 Rhinatrema bivittatum
TTCCAAGGCCATTCAACCCTGGAGAAAGGGCTCTTCATACTCTGGACTGCAAACGTGCCCTGGCATTTTATTTAGACCGCATGTCAGCCCACAGGAAATCCACCCAATTATTTGTTTCCTTTGATAACATCAAATTGCGAAATCCAGTGGGAAAACAGACCCTTTTCTCCTGGCTGGCGGACTGTGTCTCCTTCTGCTACCAGCAAGCAGGCATTCCCCTACATGACTGTGTGAAAGCACACTCTGTTAGGGCCGTTGCAACCTCGGTGGCAACTTTCGTTTGGTTCCACTTATTGATATTTGTCAAGCTGCGACCTAGAGTTCTCTCCATACCTTCGCAGCTCATTATTGCTTGGATAAGGCTGGCAGGCAAGATTCCATTTTGGCCAGTCTGTCCTGCGCAACCTATTCTCAGCTTAATACCCAACGTCCTACCGGCAACCAGTTCTGGGTTTTCAGGATGCCCTCTTCCCAAATCCACCCTGTTATTGTGCCCGTTGCATGTCTTTGGGTGCATTTGGTGCTTTGCTCGGGCATCCTCAGCTCGCTATTCACCCGTGTGTGAGGACTACCATCCTGCTTGTCCTGTGAGAAAGCAGAGTTGCTTACCTGTAACAGGTGTTCTCACCTACTGGGCACGCCCAGCATGGCACTAACTCTGCAACCAGCAGGGGGCCCCCTTCAGTCATGTGTATAGTAAAAGTACTTGCAAAATATAAAATAACATCGCAAGCAGACCCAACTCCACGGGGTGGCGGGCAGGTTTCGTGAGGACTAACCTCACAGGACAAGCTTTCTCCTGCTCAGTTTAAGAGAGGGGTTGAAGTTAGTGTTCACAGTTAATCTCATCTTGGCTTGGGTACAGGTCATAGTGAGGGACTGCAGGTGGCATGTTAGGTCAAGTGGCAGGGTCAGTTACACTTTGTCTGTCTGTATCTGCTGGTTGGGAGGCAAAACCCATCCATTTGAACTGATGATCGGTGGTATTCCCAGCAGGTAAGAACCAGTTTTCCTTTTCTATCTTTTTCAATGCTAATGAATGTTCCTTTTGTTATAATGTTCCGGTTTCTGTCTGCTTCAGAGTGTTAAATAAATGTACTAGAAATAATGTTTTATTTCATGTTTTTGCAGTGCTCCCTGGGAGCACCTGCCCCTGCCCATTCTACGCCTTACAGCTGCGAGGTGGTACCGTATTATTTATGTGCACCCTCCCATAGGTGGGGATCCTCACTCGGATCATGAGGCAGGAAACTGGCAGATCGCTGGTTTAAATCAAAGTGGGGGGGAGTTGTTGTTTTTTTTTCTTCCACTCAGCACACTCTTAAGCTGTGGAATTAGTTGTAGGAGATTGTGTTCAAGGCTTCAAGCATAGATGGGTTTTAAAAGGGGTTTGGGGAAAAGTAAAGTCACCACTGATCTCTGGGAGTGAACAATAACGAATGGGTCTACTCTATAGGATCCTCCACCTCCTTCCTCGTCACCCAGATTAGCCACTGCTGGCGAAGGGAAGTTGGGATCGATGAACCTTTTGGTCTGACCCAGTATCTCCCTTCTTATCCACAAGAAATATGCAGGGAACTAATGTCCAAGCCCAGGGGCCTGCATGCAGAGCATTTTTCTGTATGCGGGATCCTAGCCCCTGTTCTTTTGGAAAAACTTGCACACGAGTGCCATCCCCGTGGCCTGGTTTCATTCCTGGGACTATTTTCCTTTTTTAGTGCTAGTGGTAAATATTTGTGTGGTAAGAAGCTGTGAGAGGCAGCACTTGCTCTCATTAACTCTCTGTGGCACAGCTTTCTCAGAGCAGAGAGAGAGAGCCCCTGCCCTGGCTCCTGGGAGCTTTCCTCTGACTTCTGCACAGCAAAGAAGTCTAACCTGATCTGCTGGTTTCTCCTTCCAAACCAGGAAGTTGCTGAGGGAAAAATCTTCCTTTCCTTCACGGGCGAGAAATGTCTGCAGGGCCCTGCGAGAGCGCCAGCTGGGCCCTGCTGCCCCTCTTCGGTGTTCATGGCAGCTCCGGGCTGTGACCCTTCCTGCGCTGGAGATGGAGGTGTTTGTCAGGAAACACATGTCCTTCCTGGACCGCCTCTGGGACCGGCTCTGGCCACACGGGCAGCAAGAGGCCGGAATGAGCCCGAGCCAGAACCAGGACTTGAGCCCAAAAGAAGGCAACATCCCCTTGGCCTCTAAAACCCTCATCGCCCTGTATGACTTCAGGGCTAGGACCAAGGAGGAGCTGAATGTGAGGCAGGGAGAGAGGCTATGCATCATCAGAGAGGAGGGGGATTATGTCTTGGCTTCCAAGAGCTCCCAGAGCTCAGAAGTGGGGCTGGTCCCCACCAGCTATGTAGCGGAGGCCTGGCAGCAGCTCTTCTTCAATGAACCGTAAGTGTTTGACTGTATAAACTCTTTCCCCCCCCTCACTCCCAGCATTTCATTCTGCATTTCTGGATGTGTGGCCCTCACTGTAGGGCTCTTTGGTGGTAGATACATTGTGGTGGGTGGGGAGCTGTATCATTGTGCTCGGGTGTCTGTGTGTATTTAGGAAAGACAAGAGAGTCAATGTGCTGTGACATATGCCCTCCCCCCAATCCCCATACCGGGAATGGGGCTTCCCCTGAGCTTGTGCTGCAGTCTGCTGCACTTGTGTTCTCAAATTATAGTGCTTTGTGCCGACTTCCACATGCAGCTGCAGACAGGCCCAGATTTAAGATGCGGGTGGCACTGTGCAGCTGGAGGGCGTTTTCTGCTAGTTCTCCTCGGTAATCAGAGGTGTAATGAGGCCCCGCAGCCCCCCGTCCCATCTTCCCGATACCATGGCAAGCCACGTGAGGGGCAGAGACACTGCAGGGCCCCATCCTGAGCTTTCTTACTGAAGTTGCTGCCGTAGGGTTAGTGCCTTGGCGGTGGCAGTTCCAGGTGAAGGCTGAATCTGTGTGTGCCGGAGACACTTCTCTGCAAAGAGTCAATTCACACCCCAGGTTTATCTTCCAAGTTGTAGCACTGATTCAGATTTGTCTGGGCCCACAAAGGTGCCTCCATAGGGATAGCGAAGCCCCCTTCCTGCACTGCTTACTCCAAGCTGGCTTAGTGACCTGATCTTATGGTGCCTGGTGATCCTTCAGCGAATTCCCAACTCCAGTGCAAAATGGCACAAGGAGATGTTTCTGCAAAGGCAGGAGAGCTGACACAATTTGCACCAATTTCTGCCTCTGAATTTCCTATTTCTAGAAGAGATTTGATTCAGAAATTGTCTGCTCACCTGTGTCCACTGTCCAGCAGTGCGCTGAATACCGTTTCGCGAGAGATTTTAGCAGTGCCATCTTGTGCTGCATTGTTGTGCTTTGTACTCTTTCTTGATGACTTGGGCTGCTTCCCTTTCAGCTGGTATTTTGATGAAGTCAGTCGCATTGAGGCCGAGACACTTTTATTGTCTTCGTTGAACCAGCCTGGCCTTATCTCATCTCATCCGTCCCAGCCAGACCTACGTGGGCCAGTACTCTCTCTCAGGTAACCCAGACTGTGGATATCTCAGGCCTGCCTGTCTCCCCTGCTTGATTATGCTTTTATCTATCTCTGCATGCAAGGGGCACGTTTTAAAACACCTGCATAATGACAAGATAGCACACCTGCACCTTTGAAAATGACCCACCAAGAGAAATGATCTGCGTGGTTTCTCTTCCAGTACCAGCTCGTACGGCACATGTGCACTAAAAGTGCCTGCCCCAGACTTTTTCGCCTGCGGCAGCCGAGAGAAAAGCAGCACCCAGACTTCTGAAAACGCTTCCCCTCCCGCAGCTCAGAATGCCTCTCTTTAACCTGCTTTCAGCCAGGCCGACCCTCTCTATGGCTGCTGTGTGTAAGTGGCTGTGAACATTGCTCTCACAATGGAGAGATAAAACACGCTCTTGACTTGTCTTTAGAAAAAGTGGGTCAGAATCCCAGTGCTGAGGAGAACCCAGCAGCAGCGAAGGGCACTTTGATTTTTTTTTTATTTTTTTTTGCCCTACCCTCACTTCTAGACATTTGCTGACTCCAGTACCTCTTCTCTCTCTCCTCAATTCTCCTTCTTAGGGACTTACATCTGTTTTCCTGTACTAGGAAGCAATAGTATCCTTTCAGCTGCCAACCATTACTAAAAACTGCTTCCAGAAAGAGCAGAAAGCTGATCCCCCTCCTGTCCTTAAGCCGCTTCTAAATTGCAGACTGGGACGTTGCTTCCAGACTTTGCAATCTGTGACCCTCTGAACAGCTGCTTCTAGAACCTCCACTTGCTCTGCTAATGTTTAGAGGATTTATCCTGCTACAAACAGCTCTGATTTTCCTCAGTTTCCCATTAATAGTGAGTTCATTTCATTCATAAATCTGAAGCAGTTTTAAGGCTGGGTTAGACCTTCCGGCCTACGATGCGGAGTTTGATCATGAATGATTTTGGGTTTCTTGTGATCCCTTCTGCAGTTCGCACTCTGAACAGAGTTACACATTTCTGTATCCAGAGGACAGTCAAAGGTAACTTTTATATCCAGAAGGAGAGGTCCTTTCCTAGTCTGCAGGATCTGCTTGCCTTCTACAAGAAGAACTGGAATTATCTCAAGAGCCCGCTGCAGTATCCCTGTCAGGCAGGTGTGTATGGAGGGGAGGGGAGGGGAGGGGGAGCGATCTCTGTGCACATGCTGTGACCCCGTGGCCTCACTCTCCCTACCAGCCTGTGCCGTTGGGAGTCCTGGAGGACCCTGCAACATCTTAAATTGCTGAACATCAAAAATATTCCATGGATCCAGAGGTGGATGCTGGTGTCATCTTTTAGAAGTCATAACTCAATAGAAAATGAAAATGTCACCGCCACATGTGCGGTGTCGATGAATACCATCAGTTTCACAATTCCCTTTTCACCAACTCTACCTGCACCTTCAGGGATTTGTCCTGGCAATTCCTTCTGGTTCCTCTGGGCTTCTAACGCAATTGGAACAAGTCTCTGTTGAACACTAGCACCATGAGCCATAGAAACATAGAAATGACGGCAGAAGAAGACCAAACGGCCCATCCAGTCTGCCCAGCAAGCTACGCACTTTATCCATTTTTTCCCCTTTTTCTCTCTCCCACCTGTTACTATTGGCTTCCAGTACCCTCCAGCCCTAATTCCCCTCCACCCCACCACCAATTTAGAGAGCAGCGCCGTATCTGCATCCAAGTGAACGTCCAGCTCAATTAGGGGTAGCAACTGCTGTAACAAGCAGGCCACACCCTTACCCAACTCCTTACCCCTTTTTTTTTTTTTTTTGTTTGTTTTTGGTTTTTGGTTTTTTTTTTGGATAGCAGCCCTCCATCCTTCCGCTCCGTGAAGGTGGAACACCAACTGCTGGCCACTGGCATCCCGCTCTGTGAATGCCTCTGTGGCTACTGCCGCTCCGTGCAGTGTTTGAATGCCTCTGTGGCTTCCTTCACAAGCACATGGGCCTTTTCTCCATGCTGGAAGGAGGGCCATTCCCTATCGCCTGCCTAGCTCAGCCATTGCAGCAACAAATTTCGCCAGAGGCCACAGACTAGTAGCCCCTTGGCCAGTCGCAGGATGCCACCAGTACTGGGTTGTGGAATGAGCTACTGCCTATGAGTCCTGGGACCCTTCCCCTGCCCCACAGAGGGCTCAGAATGATGCCCTGGTTAGGTTTGTCCAGGCTGTGACGTTAAAGCTCAATGAGCCTCACCCTCAGTAGTGCAGGAGCTGGTGGCTTTTCACATTATCTCATACAAGAACTCACACTCTCATATTGTGGACTGTGAACCTTCAAACACTCCTCATTGCCTAGGAAAGTAGGAAACTGAGGAAGTACAAATGTAAAAATAAGACCATAATAAACTGTGAAAGAGGAAGGGAATACAGAATGAGAAGGTGGTGGCTTCTGGGAACAGCTGATAAGCTAATGATAAGCTTTGTATATATAATAGAAGTGAGACTATCACGGTGCCTCTGCACAGGTCCACAGAGTGACCGCACCCTAAGTACTGTGTGCAGTTCTGGATGCCCCCTCTCAAACAACTGGAAAATCTGCAGAGGAGGGTAACAAAAATGATAAAGGGGATGGAACGGCTCTCCTATGAAGAACGGGCTCATCAGCTTGCATTAGAGACGACTGCGAGCTTTATAAAATCACCAGTAAGCTTGAACAGGTAACTAGGAAATCGTTATTTACTCTATCAGATGGGAAATCCCCATAAACCTAACAGGTTACAAATAAAAAACAAAAAATAAGGAAGTATTTTTTCAGTCAATAGTTAAGTTGTGGAATTTGATAGGGATGTGCATTGGTTTGAAGCAAATTGAAAATGGTCATTTCAAATAAACCGAATCGCTACCTTTCTGAAAAATCTGAAAATGGGGCTTTTGGTTCACTAAATAGTGCATGCTTTAGCAAACAGTGTGCAGTATTTGCAGAGGAGTTTAAAAAAAACAAAAACGCCACTGTTCCTCCACCCCTACCCCTCACCCTCCATCAAAGCTGAAAGGGGCAGGAGCTTCTTTGTGCTTTATGGTGGTAAAAGAATATGTGCCGACAGTGCCACCTTTAAAAAGGACCCGGCAGGGTAGGAATGATGGGGCATCGCTGCTACCCGTCCAGCCGTGATGTAGTACTTTAGAAGGGGCAAAGGGGGGGGTAACGGGATGATGGGGCATCGCTCCTACCCGTCCAGCCGTGATGTTTAGCACTTTAGAAGGGGCAAGGGGGTAACGGGATGCTGGGGAATGATGGGGCATCGCTCCTGCCCGTCCAGCCGTGATGTAGCACTATAGAAGGGCAAGGGGGTAACGGGATGATGGTGGGCATCGCTCCTGCCCATCCAGCCATGATGTAGCACTATAGAAGGGGCAAGGAGGTAACGGGTGCTGGGGAATGATGGGGCATCGCTCCTGCCCGTCCAGCCGTGATGTAGCACTTTAGAAGGGGCAAGGGGGTAACGGGATGATGGGGCATCGCTCCTGCCCATCCAGCCATGATGTAGCACTATATAGAAGGGGCAAGGGGGTAACGGGTTGCTGGGGAATGATGGGGCATCGCTCCTACCCGTCCAGCCGTGATGTAGCACTTTAGAAGGGCAAGGGGGTAACGGGGTGCTGGGGAATGATGGGGCATCACTCCTGCCGTCCAGCCGTGATGTAGCACTATAGAAGGGGCAAGGGGGTAACGGGGTGCTGGGGAATGATGGGGCATCGCTCCTGCCCGTCCAGCCATGATGTAGCACTATAGAAGGGGCAAGGGGGTAACGGTGGGTGCTGGGGAATGATGGGGCAATCGCTCCTACCCGTCCAGCCGTGATGTAGCACTATAGAAGGGGCAAGGGGGTAACGGGGTGCTGGGGAATGATGGGGCATCGCTCCTGCCCGTCCAGCCATGATGTAGCACTATAGAAGGGGCAGGAGGTAACAGGGTGCTGGGGAATGATGGGGCATCGCTCCTGCCCATCCAGCCGTGATGTAGCACTATAGAAGGAGCAGGAGGTAACAGGGTGCTGGGGAATGATGGGCATCGCTCCTGCCCATCCAGCCATGATGTAGCACTATAGAAGGGGCAAGGGGGTAACGGGATGCTGGGGAATGATGGGGCATCACTCCTGCCTGTCCAGCCATGATGTAGCACTATAGAAGGGGCAAGGGGGTAACGGGATGATGGGCATCGCTCCTGCCCATCCAGCCGTGATGTAGCACTATAGAAGGGGCAAGGGGGTAACGGGATGCTGGGGAATGATGGGGCATCACTCCTGCCTGTCCAGCCATGATGTAGCACTATAGAAGGGGCAAGGGGGTAACGGGATGATGGGGCATCGCTCCTGCCCATCCAGCCATGATGTAGCACTATAGAAGGGGCAAGGGGGTAACGGGGTGCTGGGGAATGATGGGGCATCACTCCTGCCTGTCCAGCCATGATGTAGCACTATAGAAGGGGCAAGGGGGTAACGGGTGCTGGGGAATGATGGGGCATCGCTCCTGCCCATCCAGCCATGATGTAGCACTATAGAAGGGGCAAGGGGGTAACGGGATGATGGGGCATCGCTCCTGCCCATCCAGCCGTGATGTACACTATAGAAGGGGCAAGGGGGTAACGGGATGCTGGGGAATGATGGGGCATCACTCCTGCCTGTCCAGCCATGATGTAGCACTATAGAAGGGGCAAGGGGGTAACGGGATGATGGGGCATCGCTCCTGCCCATCCAGCCATGATGTAGCACTATAGAAGGGGCAAGGGGGTAACGGGGTGCTGGGAATGATGGGGCATCACTCCTGCCTGTCCAGCCGTGATGTAGCACTATAGAAGGGGCAGGAGGTAATAGGGTGCTGGGGAATGATGGGGCATCGCTCCTGCCCATCCAGCCATGATGTAGCACTATAGAAGTGGCAAGGGGGTAACGGGGTGCTGGGGAATGATGGGGCATCGCTCCTGCCCATCCAGCCGTGATGTGTAGCACTATAGAAGGGGTAACGGGGTGCTGGGGAATGATGGGAGAGGGAGGGGGGGTGTTTTCTTTCTTTTGTTTTTTCCTTCTAATGTTTGCTTTGGCAAACAAACCAAACTAAAGTAAAACAGTAAAGAATCGGAATCACACACCCCTTCACCCTCCTGAAATGAAAATCTTGCCTCTGCCCATGCCTAGAATTTACCGGAGGATGTGGTCAGAGCTAATGGCACAGCTGAGTTCAAACTCCACTAATGATTAGGGAAGGAGCAGGAGGGAAGGTGACCCGGACTCGCCACTGTCAGAGACAGGCTGCAGGTCTGAGAGAGTCCCAACACATGTAATGTTATTATAGGCGACTCTTCCTGCACGCAGGACTTCTCAGTGTATTAGCTAATATCACACGCCTCCTGGCTTCCTGCCATCTCCCTCCTCACAGCATCCCCGCCCTGCACTGCAGTGCCCCATTGCCCTCCTCACAGTGTTCCTCTCTGCACTGCAGTGCCCCATTGCCCTCCTCACCAGCTCCCCACCCTGCACTGCAGTGCCTCATCTCCCTCCTCACAAGCTCCCCACCCCGCAGTGCCCTCCTCACAGCTCCCACCCTGCACTGCAGTGCCCCATCTCCCTCCTCACAGTGTTCCTCCCTGCACTGCAGTGCCCCATTCTCCCTCCTCACAGCTCCCCAACCCTGCACTGCAGTGCTTGCATTGCCCTCCTCACAGCTCCCCACCCTGCACTGCAGTGCTCCATTGCCCTCCTCACAGCGTCCCGCCCTGCACTGCAGTGCCCCATTGCCCTCCTCACAGTTCCCCACCCTGCACTGAAGTGCCCCATTCTCCCTCCTCAAATGTTCCTCCCTGCACTGCAGTGCCCCATCTCCCTCCTCACAGTGTTCCTCCCTGCACTGAAGTTGCCCCATCTCCCTCCTCAAATGTCCCTCCCTGCACTGCAGTGCTCCATTGCCCTCCTCACAGCGTCCCCGCCCTGCACTGCAGTGCCCCATTGCCCTCCTCACAGTGTTCTTCTCTGCACTGCAGTGCCCCATTGCCCTCCTCACAGCTCCCCACCCTGCCACTGCAGTGCCTCATCTCCCTCCTCACAGCTCCCCCACCCCGCAGTGCCCTCCTCACAGCTCCCCACCCTGCACTGCAGTGCCCCATCTCCCTCCTCACAGTGTTCCTCCCTGCACTGCAGTGCCCCATCTCCCTCCTCACAGCTCCCCACCCTGCACTGCAGTGCTGCATTGCCCTCCTCACAGCTCCCCACCCTGCACTGCAGTGCTCCATTGCCCTCCTCAACAGCGTCCCGCCCTGCACTGCAGTGCCCCATTGCCCTCCTCACAGTTCCCCCACCCTGCACTGAATGCCCCATCTCCCTCCTCAAATGTTCCTCCCTGCACTGCAGTGCCCCATCTCCCTCCTCACAGTGTTCCTCCCTGCACTGAAGTGCCCCATCTCCCTCCTCAAATGTCCCTCCCTGCACTGCAGTGCTCAATTGCCCTCCTCACAGCGTACCCGCCCTGCACTGCAGTGCCCCATTGCCCTTCCTCACAGTGTTCCTCTCTGCACTGCAGTGCCCCATTGCCCTCCTCACAGCTCCCCACCCTGCCACTGCAGTGCCCCATTCTCCCTCCTCACAGCTCCCCACCCGCAGTGCCCTCCTCACAGCTCCCCAATCCTGCACTGCAGTGCCCCATCTCCCTCCTCACAGCTCCCCACCTGCACTGCAGTGCCCCATCTCCCTCCTCACAGCTCCCCACCTGCACTTGCAGTGCCACATTGCCCTCCTCACAGCTCCCCACCCTGCACTGCAGTGCCTCATTGCCCTCCTCCACAGCTCCCCACCCTGCACTGCAGGGTGGGGAGCACTGCAGTGCAGTGCCCCCACTCCCCTCCTCAAATGTCCCTCCCTGCACTGCAGTGCCCCATCTCTCTCCTCACAGCATCCTGCCCTGCACTGCAGTGCCCCATCGCCCTCCTCACAGCTCCCCGCCCTGCACTGCAGTGCCCCATCCCCCTCCTCACAGCGTCCCGCCCTGCACTGCAGTGTCCCATCTCCCTCCTCAAATGTCCCTCCCTGCACTGCAGTGCCCCATCTCCCTCCTCACAGCATCCTGCCCTGCACTGCAGTGCCCCATCCCCCTCCTCACAGCTCCCCCTCCTGCACTGCAGTGCCCCATCTCCCTCCTCACAGCATCCCGCCTTGCACTGCAGTGCCCCATTGTCCTCCTCACAGCTCCTCGCCCTGCACTGCAGTGCTCCATTGCCCTCCTCACAGCTCCCCACCCTGCACTGCAGTGCCCCATCTCCCTCCTCAAATGTCCCTCCCTGCACTGCAGTGCCCCATCTCTCTCCTCACAGCATCCTGCCCTGCACTGCAGTGCCCCATTGCCCTCCTCACAGCTCCCCCCCCTGCACTGCAGTGCCCCATTTGCCCTCCTCACAGCTCCCCGCCCTGCACTGCAGTGCCCCATTGCCCTCCTTACAGCTCCCATCCTGCACCGCAGTGCCCCATCGCCCTCCTCACAGCTCCCCGCCCTGCACTGCAGTGCCCCATCCCCCTCCTCACAGCTCCCCACCCTCCTGCATTATGCTCCATTCTCTTGTATATAGTAAAAGTGCATGGAACAAATTAATTGATTTAAAATCAGAACTAAATGATTTTCTTTATTTCCTAATGTTTTTGTTCTGGTTTGAAGGACAACACGTCTAATGCAGCCGGACAAAGTGGGTGTTAGTTCTGAAGATCATGTTCCTGAGAGACATTCACATGCCAGAAAGATGGATTGCAATACTGAGAGGCTGGAGCCCCAGGTGTGCACCAAGAGGTTGTGGTACTGATAGGCAAGAGGCACAGAGTGTGCACCAAGAGGTTGTGGTCCTGATAGGCAAGAGCCCCAGGTGTGCACCAAGAGGTTGTGGGTACTGCTAGGCAAGAGGTACAGGTGTGCACCAAGAGGTTTTGGTACTGATAGGCAAGAGCCCCCAGGTGTGCAACCAAGAGGTGTGGTACTGATAGGCAAGATGGTACAGGTGTGCACCAAGAGGTTGTGGTACTGAAGGCAAGAGGCACAGGTGTGCACCAAGAGGTTGTGGTACTGATAGGCAAGAGGCACAGGTGTGCACCAAGAGGTTGTGGTACTGATAGGCAAGAGCCCCAGTGTGCACCAAGAGGTTGTGGTACTGATAGGCCAGAGCGCTACAGGTGTGCACCAAGAGGTTGTGGGTACTGATAGGCAAGCGCCCCAGGTGTGCACCAAGAGGTTGTGGTACTGATAGGCAAGAGCCCCAGGTGTGCACCAAGAGGTTGTGGTACTGATAGGCAAGAGGTACAGGTGTGCACCAAGAGGTTGTGGTACTGATAGGCAAGAGCCCAGGTGTGCACCAATTGCCACCAGACCGGTTGTCGGTACTGATAGGCAAGAGGTACAGGTGTGCACCAAGAGGTTGTGGTACTGATAGGCAGAGCCCCAGGTGTGCACCAAGAGGTTGTGGTACTGATAGGCAAGAGGTACAGGTGTGCACCAAGAGGTTGTGGTACTGATAGGCAAGAGGTACAGGTGTGCACCAAGAGGTTGTGGTACTGATAGGCAAGAGCCCCCAGGTGTGCACCAAGAGGTTGTGGTACTGATAGGCAGAGCCCCAAGGTGTGCACCAAGAGGTTGTGGTACTGATAGCAAGAGGCACAGATGTGCACCAAGAGGTTGTGGTACTGATAGGCAAGAGCCCCAGGTGTGCACCAAGGGTTGTTGGTACTGATAGGCAAGAGGCACAGGTGTGCACCAAGAGGTTGTGGTACTGATAGGCAAGAGCCCCAGGTGTGCACCAGAGGTTGTGGTTCTGATAGGCAAAGAGGTACAGGTGTGCACCAGAGGTTGTGGTACTGATAGGCAAGAGGCACAGGTGTGCAGGAGGGGGGTGGGGGGTGTCACAGCGCTGAGAGACAGGAGCCACAGGTGTACAGCGAGGGGCCACAGCGCTGAGAAACAGGAGCCATGGGTGTACAGTGAGGGCCACAGCGCTGAGAGACGAGAGCCACGGGTGTACAGTGAGGGGCCACAGCGCTGAGAGACAGGAGCCACGGGTGTACAGTGAGGGGCCACAGCGCTGAGAGACAGGAGCCACGGGTGTACAGTGAGGGGCCACAGCGCTGAGAGACAGGAGCCACGGGTGTACAGTGAGGGGCCACAGCGCTGAGAAACAGGAGCCACGGGTGTACAGTGAGGGGCCACAGCGCTGAGAAACAGGAGCCATGGGTATGCAGCGAGGGGCCACAGCGCTGAGAAACAGGAGCCATGGGTATGCAGCGAGGGGCAGTGCTGAGAGCCAGAAGCCATGGTTGGCCGTACAGCAAGAGGCCATAGCGCTGAGAGGCAGGAGCCCTGGGCATGAGGTAAGAGGTCATAGTTCCTAAGATACATGAGCCTTGGGCATGCCATGCAGTGAGGAGCTACAGTGCTGAAAGGCAGGCGTCTTTCGTGTGCAGGAAGGGGCCAACAGTGCCCTAGCTCCCCGCCCTCCTTCACTCTATCCCATTGCCCTCCTCGCAGAAGGCAGGAGCCTGGGAGCTGTGGGACCTCGTGATAACACGACTGGCATGTGGGTGCCCCTGTTCTAATGTGGGCATGTATTACTGCAGGAACTCCTGGACACGGATGCATGGGAACGGCCCCGATCGGATTTCCAGCCCAGAAGAAAGCTGGGAGAAGGTTACTTTGGAGAGGTGTGGGAAGGTTTATGGAAGGGAACATACCCTGTGGCCATAAAGACAATGAAACAAGGTTGTACAGCGATGTATCAAATCAGTCCTGTAGAAAGTGGAGAATTTTGTTCCTGCATGGGACATAGTTTTTGAAATTAGGAGGCATGTCCTGACTGCAGATCCCAAATCTGCTAGAAATACTTCTCGAGTAACCCAGTTTATGCATCAGATCAGAGCAATGTTCAAGGCTCTAATTATAAACAGTCATAAAGCTTGCGTTGTCCACTCAAATCTAAACAGCATCAGGTCTGGGTAATATTTGGGATCTCTGTGTGCTGCAGAACATAAATCTGTATTTGTTAATTGCATCTTCAGTAAGCTCACAGCAATTTATAGAAATATATAATCACCCCCGAATGATCTCTGGCTGCATTAAGATGTGGTGCCTGGGATAGTTGGGTGCCGTAAGAGATGGTCACTTGGTTTTCAAGGGATATGATCTTTGGAGTCAATGCATGCCCTGGGACAAGGTACCTCCTTATTATAGGAGAATCATTGCAGTCAGCAACTTACTATAGGCGTATCGCTGCAATCACCAAGACCTTGTCCTACTACCTCCTTACTATAGGAGTATCACTATAGTCACCAAGACCCTATCTCAACACTTCTTTACTATAGGAGTGTCACTGCAGTCACCAAGACCCTGTCCCAATACTTTCCTACTACAGGAGTATCTCTAGCTGCCAGGGGATATGGTTCCTGGGTTCGGTTCACTGCATGCATGCCTGGAGTTCTGGATGCCACAGGACATGGCCACTGAGGTTTCTGCTCTCGTTGGCTCTGTGGGACTTGGTTCCTGTGGTCATTTGTCCCATAGGGCCTGATACTGCTCAGGCAGGGAGGACTTGCTTATTGTGAGAGTTATTCACTTTTTCATCTGCTTTCTTTCTTTTCTAACAGCTGATGTGAACAAAAGTGACTTTCAGAAAGAGATTCAAGCACTAAAGAGCCTGCGGCATCCTAACCTTATCCAGCTGTTTGCTATATGCACGATTGGAGAACCCATCTACATTGTTACTGACTTATGAAGAAAGGCAATCTCCTCAACTACCTCCAACAGTTAGTACTCTGATAGCTGCACTTATTATACTGTTCTGTTACTATAAAGAAAAGTTCAGTCACCAAGACCCTGGTCCCAACACCTCCCTTACTATCCTGCGTCATCAAGACCCTTCCCCAGTATATACTTACAATAGGAGTATCTCTGCAGTCACCAAGATCCTGTACCAACACCCAATTACTATAGAAGTATCACTGTCGTCACAAAGAAACTGTCTGAATACCTTCTTATTATAGAAGTATCACTACAGTCACCAAGACCCTACCCCAACACCTCCTTAATATAGGAGTATCAGTAGAGTCACCACTCCATTACTAGAGGAGTATCACTGTAGTCACAAAGAAACTGTCTGAATAACTCCTTATTATAGAAGTATCACTTAAGTCACCAAGATCCTGTCCCAACACCTCCTTAATATAAGAGTATCAGTAGAGTCATCAAGACTTAGTATGACAACCCCATTACTGTAGGAGCATCACTGCAGTCCCCAAGACCTTCTCCCATCACCTCCTTACTATAGGAGTATCACTGCAGTCACCATGATCCTGTCCCAGTACCAACTTACTATGAGTATCACTGCAGTCATCAAGATATTCTCCCAATACCGCCTTCTATAGGAGTATCATTACAGTCACCAAGACCCTGTCCCAACTTCCCAGTACTAGAGGATTATCACTGCAGTCATAAAAACCCTGTCCCAGAAACATTGCAGTCAGCAACTTACTATAGGCGTATCACTGCAATCACCAAGACCTTGTCCTACTACCTCCTTACTACAGGAGTATCACTATAGTCACAAGACCCTTTCTCAACACCTCTTTACTATAGGAGTGTCACTGCAGTCAGCAAGACCCTGTCCCAATACCTTCCTACTACAGGAGTATCACTGCAGTCAGCAAGACGTTGTCCCAGTACCTTCTTACTATAAGAATATCACTACAGTCACCAAGACCCTGTCCAAACACCCCATTACTATAGGAGTATCACTGCACTCACCAAGACCCTGGCCCAATACCTCCTTTCAAGAGGAGTAACACTACCGTCAACAAGACCTAGTACCAACACCTCATTACTATAGGAATATCACTATAGTCAGCAAGACCCTATCTCAACACCTCTTTACTATAGGACTGTCACTGCAGTCACCAGACCCTGTCCAGTACCCTCCATACTATAGAAGTATAACTGCAGTCAGCAAGACCCCTGTCCAGTACCACTCCATACTATAGGAGTATCACTGAAGTCATCAAGACCCGTTCCAACTTCCCATACTAGAGGAGTATTTACTGCAGTCTTCAAGGCCCTGTCTCAATACCTCTTTACTGTACGACTGTCACTTGCAGTCATCAAGACCCTGTCCAGTATCTCCTTACTAGAGGAGTATCACTGCAGTCACCAAGATCCTGACCCAGATCCTCCTTAATAGGAGTATTATTGAATTCACCAAGCCCCTGTCCATGAACCCTTCTTATGAAAGCAGTATCTCTGCAGTCACCAAGACACTGTGCCAACACCCCATTACTATAGATGTATCATTAGAACATAAGAAATTGCCATACTGGGTCAGACCAAGGGTCCATCAAGCCCAGCATCCTGTTTCCAACAGAGGCCAAACCAGGCCACAAGAACCTGGCAAGTACTCAAACACTAGAAGATCCTGTGCTACTGATGCCAGTAATAGCAGAGGCCATTCCCTAAGTAAATTTGATAGTAGCAGTTAATGGACTTCTCCTTTCAAGAACTTATCCAAACCTTTTTTAAACCCAGCTACACTAACTGCACTAACCACATCCTCTGGCAACAAATTCCAGAGTGTAACTGTATGTCAAGTGAAAAAGAATTTTCTCCGATTAGTCTTAAATGTGCTACTTGCTAACCTTCATTGTAGGTCACCAAGACCCTGTCCTATTATCTCCTTACTATAGGAGAATCACTCAGTTACTTTTACAGTACCCCTTTACTATTAGACTTTTTTCATTTTGTTTTTTGTTTCATTTTTCACATTTCAAGTTTTGTTTGAAATGACAAAACAATTAGAAAACTAAATTTAAAAAATGAATTAAAAAAATAAAAATTTGTCAGGCATCACAAAAAAAAAAATAATTCTCCTAATCCTTCCCAGCTGGCCCCAAGCCCTCTTACTGCAATGATGTCTTCATGTTGTTGTAAATCTTCACAGGACAGGAGCAATCTCCAGTCGCTGCTGCCCTGCTGCAGCCATCATTGCAGATGTCTCCTGTAGATGAAGCTGGAACCATTTTATATTTCTTCTATACAAAATGCAATCAACCACTATCTTCCGGCATCATTTGCAAAAGTGACTGCAGTGGGACAGGCGTGCGCCATCAAGATTTAAAACCATGTAATTGTTAACCATACTTAGGATGTATCTGCTGTGAATCTGATTATGTAAAGCCTTGCACGCACAAAAATGGCCACATACATGCGTAAGTGGCCTGAGTGGGAGCTACGCGAATTGTAAACAGTCGGGAAGGGCGCATGTACATCGAAGTACGCATGACCAGAAAAAGTAGACGGAAAAGGGCATGCTGGAAGTGACAGATGTAACTCCAAATTTTCCTCAGCCAGCACACACATGTTGCATGCAGCACTTTTCTGCAGCTCCTTGTTAGGCACAGGAGTCTGGTGAACATGAATGAGAGAGAGAGAGAAGCTGATTTGTACCCTCACTGCAGCCTCTGCTAGCTGCATTGTACACATCAACTCCTTTTCATCACTTATAAAGTCTAAAACTCTTTAAGAATGTCAATTTTACAATGGATACCTCTGAACATGTCTGTAACACACCCCCCCAAACCCCAACCCAATTCCTGAAAACTAACCCCGAATCAAAGCTCCCCCTTACAACGGTCTATATGTAGAGTATCAGACTGAGCCCTATAAAGAGGGTTTCTCTCGTTCATCAGACTCCTGCCCAGCAGGGAGCTGTAGCAAACTGCCATGTGTAGAGCTGCACACACGCAGAGTATTTTGTAACCTGGGTGCTTAGGGTATTTTTGTGCATGGTGAGATCTGTGCATTTATGGGTGCACACATGGCCCTTTTAAAATCTACCTTTAGTGTTTAAGATTTACTCAGTCATGGTTGGTCTTCTGCCGATTTCTTTCTTGAAGGGAACTGATGGCCTTTTGATAGATTATTAAGAGTGATCAATACTTCATTAGAATCCAGTCTTTTCCTTGATTCCTTTAAGAAGGATATACTCTGTCAGTTGATGAAAAAACCCATCTTGACCTCATGTCCTTGGCTAATTACTGACCTGTGGCATCCTTGTCTTTCTTGAGGAAAATTTTAGAAAAGGTTGTTCTGGATGATTGCCCATTTGGCTGTAGGGAATTCCATAGCAATGAGATTTAACTTTTTATTGGCAAAATGCACTTTAAGATTATACAGTTACAACAACATGAAATTCGGTCAGCATTTATAACATTATCACCCAACACTTCCAAACCAAAAAGGAAGGAAGAAGAAAGTAAACACATGAGAGAGCATTATGTGAAGGCAGAAATGGAACTGTCCTCAACTGACATAAATTACATAAGAACATAAGAACATAAGAAAATGCCATACTGGGTCAGACCAAGGGTCCATCAAGCCCAGCATCCTGTTTCCAACAGTGGCCAATTAAGGCCATAAGAACCTGGCAAGTACCCAAAAACTAAGTCTATTCCATGTTACCATTGCTAATGGAGGTGGCTATTCTCTAAGTGAACTTAATAGCAGGTAATGGGCTTCTCCTCCAAGAACTTATCCAATCCCTTTTTAAACACAGCTATACTAACTGCACTAACCACATCCTCTGGCAACAAATTCCAGAGTTTAATTGTGCGTTGCGTAAAAAAGAACTTTCTCCGATTAGTTTTAAATGTGCCCCATGCTAACTTCATGGAGTGCCCCCTAGTCTTTCTACTATCCGAAAGAGTAAATAACCGATTCACATCTACCCGTTCTAGACCTCTCATGATTTTAAACATCTCTATCATATCCCCCTTCAGTCGTCTCTTCTCCAAGCTGAAAAGTCCTAACCTCTTTAGTCTTTCCTCGTAGGGAAGTTGTTCCATTCCCCTTATCATTTTGGTAGCCCTTCTCTGTACCTTCTCCATCGCAATTATATCTTTTTTGAGATGCGGCGACCAGAATTGTACACAGTATTCAAGGTGCGGTCTCACCATGGAGTGATACAGAGGCATTATGATATTTTCCGTTTTATTTACCATTCCCTTTCTAATAATTCCCAACATTCTGTTTGCTTTTTTGACTGCCGCAGCACACTGAACCGATGATTTCAATGTGTTATCCACTATGACACCTAGATCTCTTTCTTGGGTTGTAGCACCTAATATGGAACACAACATTGTGTAATTATAGCATGGGTTATTTTTCCCTATATGCATCACCTTGCACTTATCCACATTAAATTTCATCTGCCATTTGGATGCCCAATTTTCCAGTCTCACAAGGTCTTCCTGCAATTTATCACAATCTGCTTGTGATTTAACTACTCTGAACAATTTTGTGTCATCTGCAAATTTGATTATCTCACTCGTCGTATTTCTTTCCAGATCATTTATAAATATATTGAACAGTAAGGGTCCCAATACAGATCCCTGAGGCACTCCACAGTCCACTCCCTTCCACTGAGAAAATTGTCCATTTAATCCTACTCTCTGTTTCCTGTCTTTTAGCCAGTTTGCAATCCACGAAAGGACATCGCCACCTATCCCATGACTTTTTACTTTTCCTAGAAGCCTCTCATGAGGAACTTTGTCAAACGCCTTCTGAAAATCCAAGTATACTACATCTACCAGTTCACCTTTATCCACATGTTTATTAACTCCTTCAAAAAAGTGAAGCAGATTTGTGAGGCAAGACTTGCCTTGGGTAAAGCCATGCTGACTTTGTTCCATTAAACCATGTCTTTCTATATGTTCTGTGATTTTGATGTTTAGAACACTTTCCACTATTTTTCCTGGCACTGAAGTCAGGCTAACCGGTCTGTAGTTTCTCGGATCGCCCCTGGAGCCCTTTTTAAATATTGGGGTTACATTTTCTATCCTCCAGTATTCAGGTACAATGGATGATTTTAATGATAGGTTACAAATTTTTACTAATAGGTCTGAAATTTCATTTTTTAGTTCCTTCAGAACTCTGGGGTGTATACCATCTGGTCCAGGTGATTTACTACTCTTCAGTTTGTCAATCAGGCCTACCACATCTTCTAGGTTCACCGTGATTTGATTCAGTCCATCTGAATCATTACCCATGAAAACCTTCTCCATTACGGGTACCTCCGTAACATCCTCTTCAGTAAACACCGAAGCAAAGAAATCATTTAATCTTTCCGCGATGGCCTTATCTTCTCTAAGTGCCCCTTTAACCCCTCGATCATCTAACGGTCCAACTGACTCCCTCACAGGTTTTCTGCTTTGGATATATTTAAAAATGTTTTTACTGTGAGTTTTTGACTCTACAGCCAACTTCTTTTCAAATTCTCTCTTAGCCTGTCTTATCAATGTCTTACATTTAACTTGCCAACGTTTATGCTTTATCCTATTTTCTTCTGTTGGATCCTTCTTCCAATTTTTGAATGAAAATCTTTTGGCTAAAATAGCTTCTTTCACCTCCCCTTTTAACCATGCTGTAAAATCGTTTTGCCTTCTTTCCACCTTTCTTAATGTGTGGAATACATCTGGACTGTGCTTCTAGAATGGTATTTTTTAACAATGACCATGCCTCTTTGACATTTTTTGCTTTTGTAGCTGCTCCTTTCAGTTTTTTTCTAACAATTTTTCTCATTTTATCAAAGTTTCCCTTTTGAAAGTTTAGCACGAGAGCCCTGGATTTGCACACTGTTCCTCTTCCAGTCATTAAATCAAATTTGATCATATTATGATCACTATTGCCAAGCGGCCCCACCACCGTTACCTCTCTCACCAAGTCCTGTGCTCCACTGAGAATTAGATCTAAAATTGCTCCCTCTCTCGTCGGTTCCTGAACCAATTGCTCCATAAAGCTATCATTTATTCCATCCAGGAACGTTATCTCTCTAGCGTGTCCCGATGATACATTTACCCAGTCAATATTGGGGTAATTGAAGTCTCCCATTATTACTGCACTACCAATTTGCTGAGCAGAAATAACCAATACTATAAAATAACTGGGTTTGATATACATGCAGAACATACTTTAAATCTATGGACACATTATTTATTTATTTATTTATTTATTTAATCGTTTTATATAGCAGCGTTCATTGGGGATATCACATCGGTTTAATTAAACGTGAAACTACGCTTGGGTAGCGCTTGACAGAGAACGTGAAAAATGAATATACTAAACCAAGAGGATTCAGGGAAGCCAAGCCGTCTCATCATTGCAATAGTTTCCGATATTCCTCGGGCAAGGGAATTATAAAAGGGGCCAAATCTGATGAAAGATAGGATAATCCATAGAAGATCTTGGAAGAGCCTTGTGATATTCAATATGGACCCTATCAACCATCCGGGCTTTCCAATCTGAGAACATAGTGGCCAAATGTTTTAACCAATTGAACAAGATACATTTCATAGCCAAGAGAAACCTATGAAATTTCCCAATTAATATACGTTTGTCCAAATTATCTAAAATGCAAAACTCAAAAAAGAAAACCACCCCTTTAACTCTTCTAAAACCCAAATACTAAATAATACTTTTCCAAAAAATGTGTATTTTGGGGCAATCCCACAAACAATGTAAAAGAGTACATTTGAGGCAAACATCTGATGTAATTAAACCCTTCTGTTTAATCTTTGTAGGTGAAGCAATAATTGTTTGCAAAATCTGGTAGTGCAGGTCCTGGAGATCAACACTAAGAGACATTTTCTTAAGTGAGAGAGTACACACAACCAAATCATCAGTAGTAAAATTCACATTACAATCCTGTTTCCAAACATGAGCAAGAATTGTCAATATATGTATAAGCAATTTATATAATTGTGAAATAGGGATCTTCTGGTGCTCAACCAATTCTAAAAAAGAATTACATTTAGCAGAAACATGAAGAAAATCCAGTTGAGAAAAGATTGGAGAAAGCTGCATTCTGTTGCATGAATTTCCAGGCTAGCCGAGCAGAAATAACCAATACTATAAAATAACTGGGTTTGATATACATGCAAAACATACTTTAAATCTATGGACACGTTATTTATTTATTTATTTACTTACTTATTTATTTGATCGTTTTATATAGCGACGTTCATTGGGGATATCACATCGGTTTACATTAAACGTGAAACTACGCTTGGGTAGCGCTTGACAGAGAACGTGAAAAATAAATATACTAAACCTAGAACAAGGGATATATGCAGAACTATATATATTAATTACCAGATAACTAAAGCGAAGGTTACCTATTAGTTACAAAATAACTAAAATGAAATTACATGGTACAGAATTAATGAATTATAGAGTACAGAAATGATGACTTTGGATCAATGCAGCTTAGCAATGAGAGATCTATATCAACAAAATGCTGAGAGCCAACCAACCAATGAGTCACAAGACTTAATAAAAATTAAAATTAGGAAAATGTAATCCACCATCCAAATTAGGAAGCATTAGTCTTTTAAGGCTCAACCTGGATTTCTTCCTCTTCCAAAGGAAACAAGAATACAACCTGTTAAGTGAGATGATAACCTTAGATCGTAAAAGTATAGGAAGCAAAAGAGAATATTTATTTATTTAATTTATTTATTTAGACATTTTATATACCATCATTTCATGTAAAGATGAAAACGGCTTACAAATGTAACATTCATAGCTCTAAATCAACAAATAATAATGACGGGTTACAGAGGTCGTATTCACAAACAGGCATTGATATCTATCAAATCAGATTTTCCAACACATATTAACTAAAGATCTAGGACATAAAGTAACATAATTTAACAAATGTCATACGTTGGATTGAGTTTCTTACATTCTCTCGTTAAATATATGTCTCATGCAAAACGTCCTGAGCAGAAAGAGGAGGATTTCATTTCTCTGAATGAAGGAAATCTCCCCCTCCAAGAAAGGACCGGCTGGGTGCAATGCTTTGTATCCCTTCCACTTTTCTTTCAGAAAGTTTTCAAAATCAATATTATTATGCAAGCACAAGGGAATTCTCCAGAACGTATCCCCATCTGCAGCTCTACCCATTTCTACACTGCAGCTAACCAAGCAGAATCAGATACCACCAAAGGCTCAGTCTTGACCTTACTGACTTTTGGCAACAAGATTTCAGAAATCAAAATAGTCAGTTTGAGATCTGGATCCATGTGCCCTTGAAAAATGGGTAAAATCCTTATGGGTAGGATTCAGATGCCTCTAGACATGCACAACCCCCAGCAGTTTCTGCGTTAGATTGTCAGAAGCATCGAAATTTGGGTCTGCTCCACATTTAAAGTCACCAGCAAAAATAAAGGGTTGGAGAGTGCAGTTATAAAATCAGTCATTAAAGAATGAGCATCGCTGTTAATAGCAAGTTTATTGTATATTGTGTACAATTCTGGTCGCCGCATCTCAAAAAAGATATAATTGCGATGGAGAAGTTACAGAGAAGGGCAACCAAAATGATAAAGGGGATGGAACAGCTCCCCTATGAGGAAAGACTAAAGAGGTTAGGGCTGTTCAGCTTGGAGAAGAGACGGCTGAGGGGGGCTATGATAGAGGTGTTTAAAATTATGAGAGGTCTAGAACGGGTAAATATGAATTGGTTATTTACTCTTTCGGATAATAGAAAGACTAGGGGGCACTCCATGAAGTTAGCATGGGGCACATTTAAACTAATCGGAGAAAGTTCTTTTTTACTCAACGCACAATTAAACTCTGGAATTTGTTGC
This sequence comes from Rhinatrema bivittatum, assembly GCF_901001135.1. NCBI lineage: Eukaryota > Metazoa > Chordata > Amphibia > Gymnophiona > Rhinatrematidae > Rhinatrema > Rhinatrema bivittatum. The sequence continues at coordinate 9,732,074 of NC_042622.1, forward strand.
CAGAGGATGTGGTTAGTGCAGTTAGTATAGCTGTGTTTAAAAAAGGATTTATAAGTTCTTGGAGGAGAAGTCCATTACCTGCTATTAAGTTCACTTAGAGAATAGCCACTGCCATTAGCAATGATACCATGGAATAGACTTAGTGTTTGGGTAATTGCCAGGTTCTTATGGCCTGGATTGGCCTCTGTTGGAAACAGGATGCTGGGCTTGATGGACCCTTGGTCTGACCCAGTATGGCAGGTTCTTATGTTCTCTCCCAGGGACTATTACGAACCTCCCCTCGAAGTCTGAAGTACTTCTATCTGATTGGAAAGCCCACTCTTATGTACCGTATTAATATCGCAGCGGCACACTTTCCTGTAGCATCAGAGGAAAAACCTTGGGAAACCCACTAGTGCTTCAGCTTATTTTGTTCAATGCCTGGAACAGGAGTTTCTTGCAGAGATTAATACACCTGCCCCATTCCAAGTAATATAATTAAGGTGGCTCAACAACCTTCTACCAGAATTGAGATTTTAGCAGCCCAAGCAGTCGTTAAGCGAAGGTGAAAGATAAATGAGAGAGAAATATGAGCCCATAGGCAATAATCCACAGACTCCCTTCATTCCCACCTTCCCCAAACCCCCCAAAACGTGCAGCCCAAAGCAATCCTGAGCACAGTGCAAGGACGCAGATGAAAGGAACTATAACATTATTTCCTAATCTGGAAGGAGAATGGGGGTGACCCTACCTTAATACAGAAGGAAAACTGAGTCCAGGACAAACTCTCCGTCCCTAACCCGGCGTGTCCTCTAGAAGACTCCAGATAGATAGATGTGACCTGGTGTGCCACTCTGATTAATTGGAAGGGCTGTACCCCAAGTCGAGTTAAACTAAGTTTCTGACAACGCAAGGAACGCTGTTCCCGTCTTACAGACAACAAGCCAGAGCAGGTGATAATACAGCATTCAGAGCAGATGGCAAGTAATCTAGGGGTTAGAGCAGGAGGCACACCAGGGCTTAGAGCCCACTGCCCCTCCTCATGACCTTAGGCAAGTTCTCTTCAGCCTCCATTGCCTCAAGTACAAACTTAGGCTCTGATCTAAAGGCTTTTCCGCGTCCATGGGAAAACTGCTTAGTACATGAGGGGCAGGGCAATACCCTGCAGTGCCTGAATGTAATCCACTTCCCAGTGGCAAAATTAAATACATAAGTAAAACGCCCCAAATTGCATAAATCCGCATCGGCAGACCAATCAGTTTTACTCTAAAGATCGCTCCAGACATTCCTCCTCCAGGACAGATCACAGAATATTGCACGGGCTCGGGTCCTAACCTGTCCGATTGAGCCCCATTGCTACAATCTCTAGCTGCCCAGCCAACTGGGACTGTAATAAGTGACCAGGCTGATAATCTGGTCCCGTTCCATTTACAGCCCTGAAGGTCATGCGTAAAGCCTTGGAAGCTGCCCAGGTAAGCAGTGCAAGTTCTTCAGAGCAGGGGAGACAGGATCTCCTCGCCCAGCCCGAATCTCTCACTGCTGCCCTTTTCACACCCAGGGGAACCTGCAGTAATCAAGCCAGGATATCAGGGTGGCATGCAAAATCCCGTGCACTGAAGAACTGCTGAAAACCCCAAGTTAACCACATTCGCCACCTGATGATCCTACTGTTAAATAATCCTAAATCTAGGTCTACACCTACGTTCCTCACATGAGTTCTAGATGGGATATTACCAACTGGCCACGATAGCCTACAACTTGCACTCTGAACCCACGAGGTCTCGGTCTTTTAATTTCAGTCTATTCTGATTTGCATTCTAGGTACTGAAGGGAAAATGCTCTCCACGCTCCACCTCATGCACATTGCCTGCCAGGTGGCAGAGGGCATGGCGTATCTGGCAGAGAAGCACGTGGTCCACCGTGACTTGGCAGCAAGGAACATCTTAGTGGGGGACAACCTTATGTGCAAAATAGCTGACTTCGGCTTAGCAAGACTCCTTAAGGTCACTCCAGTTTTTTTTTCTCTCATTCCTCTCCTATCACTGCCCCAGTCCCAACTCTTCCAAATCTGTCTGTCTGATGTCTGCTTTTTCTCCTCTTCTCTCTGCCATTACCTAGGCACAGATTTGGGCACCAGCAACACAGGCAATTGCTTAGGGTGGCAAATTTTAAAAGCATCAAATATCCAGATCAAAAAGCATTGCAACCGTGCCAAAGGGGGAGCCTTCTCCCTCCGTTCACTGCCATAGCACTCGAGAGGGATCTGCGGGGTCAGCAAGGTCTTAAACCCGGCTCTGCCCTAACCAGAGGTCTGAGGACGAGTGAGCTTCTCCTATCTGGGAAACACAGAGCCCACATTTCAGCCTTTCTGCTCCCACTCTTCTTCCATCTAGCATGAAAAATAAGACGATGCAGGAAATCCCTGTCATTTTAATGCTGCTTGGGGCAGGGATGGATTTAGGATTTTTCCTCCCCTCGGCACTTTTGGTGTTTATAAACCCCCACCCCTCCTGTGAGGTCTGCTTATTTCTTCAGCCCTCTTTTTCACGATTTTCACATTTTACTCCCTCGATGCTTCGTCACTTTCCAGGACGAGATTTACTCTCCGAGCTCCAACACAAAAATCCCAGTGAAGTGGACGGCCCCGGAAGCAGCCACCCATCAGCGATACTCCTTGAAGTCGGATGTCTGGTCCTACGGCATCGTGCTCTACGAGGTCTTCACGTACGGAGAACAGCCCTACAGCCGTGAGTCTTCAGGCCTCCTCTCCTTGGCCCCGGAAAGCTGGGGCCGGATCGTTCACTAACGTGCGCTCCATTCTCAGCTGCTGCCGCACCATTCGGGGACAGCCCTGGGATGATGTCTTAAGTTAAAATTAGGCTGGCACCTCACTCTGTGTCTGTGCTAAGGTTTGCAAAGTATGGAAATGATTTACATAAGAAACCGACCATGTATGAACTCTGCTGTATTACTGATATTCCCCATGAAAAATATAAGAAATGAAATGTTAGGACACGAAAGGAAGGGCACTGAGGAGTAAGATTAAAAGGTATAGCAACAGAACCAAGACAGATTTAGGGTTTTTAGGGGGTTTTTTCCCCTTTTGTTTCATTGGTGCGCGTGTGTTTGTTGATTTTTCTTGGGTGCTCTTGACAGCTCACAGTAAACGCTGGCTGCCAGTTCCACCTTCTACACCTATTAAACTTCAAAGCAGACCCTCCCCTGGGCATGGTTCCATCTCCCACACCCTCCTCCTCCACTTTACCTCAACTGTACTGTCTGAAGGGGAAAGCAGCGATCCCCCGTCGCTCCTGTCCTGTCAAGGCAGATTTTCAAAATGGCGCCTGTTGACCTGAGGCTGGCACTGATGGAGCGGCAGCGACGGGCGATCACGCCTGCCCCCATTTGTGTGGGTGGAGGGAGATGGTAGCAAGCTGGGAGGGGCATATTTAATAGGCAGGGAGAGGGGGTTCACTATTGGAAATGAAACAAAAGAAAAACAAACACAGTTTCATTCATTTTTCTTTTGTTTTGTTCTCAGAATGAAAGAAAGGGAAAGCCCATGCAGATAACTTGGGGACTTCTTTAATCCATGTTCCTGTTCTCTGTCATGGCAGGGATGACCAACCGAGAAGTCCTGGAGCAGCTCAGTCATGGCTACCGTTTGCCACGCCCCAGGATGTGTCCTGCAGACGTTTACCAGATCATGTTGAGCTGCTGGAGAGACCAGGAGGAGATGCGGCCTCCCTTCCAGAATCTGAGGGACAAGCTCAGCTCCATCAATAGAAAACTGAATCAGATGAAGAGGTGAAGGAAAGATAAGGGAGCATCACCCAAAGGTGCCATCAGGAGGCGCCACTGAGCTGCCAGAGAAAGCTCAGCCCATTGAGCTCCTGTGCGCCAGGGGAAACCCACACGCCATCTTCTGGAAGCACTGCTTATAATGAGCCAATGAACCTCTGTCCAGACGCAGCACCATGGCAGATCCAAGCAGGAAAGGCTCAGAGAAAACATTTACCAAATGTCTGTAGCTCAGCTGCTCCACTCAGACCAAGGACCCTAGCACAGGAATTCATGGCAGACTCAAGACCTTAATGCAAACCCACTGCTTGCCTTAGCATTGTAGAAGAAATAATTATTCATGAAGAACATAAGTAAAACATGGCTATGGCACCAACAGACAGAGCAGCAGGATGCACTGCCATGGCACTGCCGTGATGCTTGAAGATGGAGCAGCAGGAAGCTCTGGCATGGCACTGCCCCCTGTAGATGGAGCAGCAGGAAGCTCTGGCATGGCTCTGCCCCCTGTAGATGGATCAGCAGGAAGCTCTGGCATGGCACTGCCCCCTGTAGATGGAGCAGCAGGAAGCTCTGGCATGGCTCTGCCCCCTGTAGATGGAGCAGCAGGAAGCTCTGGCATGGCTCTGCCCCCTGTAGATGGATCAGCAGGAAGCTCTGGCATGGCACTGCCCCCTGTAGATGGAGCAGCAGGAAGCTCTGGCATGGCTCTGCCCCCTGTAGATGGATCAGCAGGAAGCTCTGGCATGGCACTGCCCCCTGTAGATGGAGCAGCAGGAAACTCTGGCATGGCTCTGCCCCCTGTAGATGGAGCAGCAGGAAGCTCTGGCATGGCTCTGCCCCCTGTAGATGGAGCAGCAGGAAGCTCTGGCATGGTGCCGCCATGATGCCTGCATACGGAGCAGCAGGATTTTATTTTAGTCTTTTCACTCTGATTTGAGAAATATTTTCCTAAATTTTACTATCATTCCTGAAATCATTTCCTGGGGTCTCCTCTGCTTCATAAAAATGCTGCTTACTGCCTTTTGCCCTTTCTAATGAAACAGTCCTGACAAATCTGTACCCAATAAAAGTATGATGTGAAGCAAGGGTTGTATGGCCACATTCTGGACTGATGCCAACGTCTCAGGAGGTACAGTAATGAGGCTGGAGGAGCACACAGAGTGCACAGTGCTTCTCTTCAGCCCCGGGTCTCGTTCTGTAATATCTCAGATCCTCCTCAATAATATTTTTTTTATAGACTACAGAAAGGCAGAGCTTGAAGGGGTTTGGGGTCATTTTCAAAATTGTAATTTATTGGGAAGAAGTAAACTATTAGGGTATATTATTTAGTGTGTTTCTGTGTTTGTACTGAAAGCTAGTCAGAGGGCAGGTAAAAAAACAGATGTTTGTGTGTTTGTATCAAGTAGGTAGTTAGAAAAGCAGGCAAAAAAACAGAAGTTTGTGTGTTTTATATTAAATACGTAGTCAGGCAAGTGTGTTTGTATTAAATAGGTAGTCAGAAAGGCAGGCAAAAAAACAGAAGTCCGTGTGTTTGTATTAAATAGGTAGTCAGAAAGACAGGCAAAAAAACAGAAGTCTGTGTGTTTGTATTAAATAGGTAGTCAGAAAGGCAGGCAAAAAAACAGAAGTTTGTGTGTTTGTATTCCCCATCCCTCCCACCTCTCTCCCACCCACCTCAGCTCATCCTTTAATTTAAGGGCAATTGACACTTTTCACAGTAAAAAAAAAAAAAAAAATTCAGCTTTTTAACTTAAACTCAGAAATTCCCTACACCATACCAAGAGTTTAATCATTCTCTTGTAGGTTACTACCAGATATATAGTGAATACATTAATTAAAGGACACTAATTGAATGCATTCCTACTCACATAGCAACTTAAAACTTAACTAGGAAGTGAACCAATTTAAGATGACGGCAGTAGTTCAGCAACAAGAGGGGGCTCTCCCAGTCTTTTGCATCGAGTGTCACATGTATGATTTTTTACCCACCGGTGAGAAGTTGTACATGTGCATGCGATGCAAAGAGCTCCTGGCTCTCAGAGAATGAGTCCAATCTCTGGAGGCTAGAGTGGCAGACCTGGAGGAGCTGAGGCAGACAGAGAGGTATATAGATGAGACCTTCAGGGACATAGTAGTCAAGTCCCAACTTCAGACTGGCAGCCCTGGTGCTGCCTTGGAGGAAGAAGGTCTCATAATGGGAGAGCACCAACCAGATGTAGCAGGAAAGGATCCTGTAGCAAGGACCTGCTCTCCAGGTGATGCATTATCCTTTCACACTGAGGATATCTCCCCAAGGCCTACTGCTCAGGAGGGAAGGGTTAGGTTGGCCATCATAGTTGGTGATTCGATTATTAGGAATGTAGATAGCTGGGTGGCTGGTGGGCGTGAGGATCGCCTGGTAACTTGCCTACCTGGTGCGAAGGTGGCGGACCTCACGCGTCACCTACATAGGATTTTAGACAGTGCTGGGGAGGAACCAGCTGTCATGGTACATGTGGGCACCAACGACATAGGAAAATGTGGGAGGGAGGTTCTGGAAGACAAATTTAGGCTCTTAGGTAGAAAGCTTAAACCCAGAACCTCCAGGGTAGCATTCTCTGAAATGCTCCCTGTTCCACGTGCAGGTCACCAGAGGCAGGCAGAGCTCCGGAGTCTCAATGCGTGGATGAGACGATGGTGCAAGGAAGAGGGATTCAGTTTTGTGAGGAACTGGGGAACCTTTTGGGGAAGGGGGAATCTTTTCTGAAGGGATGGGCTCCACCTTAACCAGGGTGGAACCAGACTGCTGGCGCTAACCTTTAAAAAGGAGATAGAGCAGCTTTTAAACTAGAACAAAGGGGAAAGCAGACAGTCGCTCAGCAGCGCATGGTTCGGAGACAGGTATCTTCAAAGGATATTAATAAAGCATTAGAGTTAGGGTATCCCAACAGAGAGGTTCTCATTAAAAGAAAAGTAGCCCAGGTGCTTGTAACTAAAAATTCACCTGAGCTAAAAAATTCTAACTTATCCCTATCAATTAAAAAGCAGAATGAAAATACAAACAAAAAACACACTCTGAAATGTTTGTATGCTAATGCCAGAAGTCTAAGAAGTAAGATGGGAGAATTAGAATGTATAGCAGTGAATGATGACAGAGACTTAATTGGCATCTCAGAGACATTTATTTATTTATTTATTTTAAGTTTTTCTATACCGGCATTCACAATAAATATTGCATCATGTCGGTTTACAATTAACAAGTGGATAAGGAACAAGAGGCAACAAATAACATTGATCTTAGTAATAATAGAATAATGATAATAATAGTAGTAATAAAACATTAAACAAGAGGAGGCTAAGGAATGCAGTTACAATAAAACAGGGTAAGAATAAGACATGGTAGAAGGAGGACAACCAATGGGACAGTGCTATACCGGGGTACAAATTATATCGCAATGACAGAGAGGAGCACCCGGGAGGCGGTGTGGTGCTTTATGTCCACGATGGAATAGAGTCCAACAGGATAAACATCCTGCACGAGACTAAATTCCCCCTCACAGCATGGATTTCACAAATACTACATCACCGAGACCCTGCTGCTCTCACTGACTGACAACATTCTAAGAGGATTTGTAAGTGGAAAACACCACATCCTAATGATGCTAGACCTTTCAGCAGCATTTGACACAGTAAATCATGACATACTTTTAAAGAGACTGGAAGAAATAGGCCTACAGAAAAAAACTTTAACCTGGTTCAGATCATACCTAAGTAACAGATTTTACCAAGTCTGCATAAATAACGTATTATCAGAGAAAGTAAATCCATAAACAAAGTACCACAGGGATCAGTATCTGCAACCCTGTTTAATATTTATCTGCTGCCACTATGCCACCTCCTAGCGGGCCTGGGAATCATACACTACCTTTCTGCAGATGACATTCAACTACTACTGTCCATTGAAGACACAATGGAAAAAACACTAAAACTAGCAAACATGTACCCAGACATCATCAAACAGTTACTAAACCAAATGGAACTAGTCATCAACATAGAGAAAACTGAATTTCTACATTTAGAATGTAAAAACTTAATCATCCAAATCCCAATACTGCTGAATAATCAGAAGATAGAATTAGCCGAAAAAGTACAGAACCTCGATGTAATAATAGATACGGAACTCAGTCTCAAACCACACAGATATCTTTAAAAGTCAAAGAAGGATACTCCAAACTTATGGTACTCAGGAAATTAAAACCTTTACTAACAATGACAAACTTCAGAACAGTCTTACAAGCACTAATATTTGCTAGCACCGACTATTGTAATGCCCTTTTCCTAGGACTACCATACACAACAATAAGACCACTACAAATACTGCAAAACTCTGCTGCAAGGGTACTAACTGGTAAAAGAGAAAATGATCACATTACGGATACCTTAGCAGAATTACACTGGCTTCCAATTGAAAATAACATGACTAGAAAGTGTTGGCATTTCTAGACTAGCCCTTGCTTGGTTCAAATCATATCTCTCTAACAGAAAGTTCTCTGTTAAAATAGGAAACAACCTTTCCACCTCATACCCTCTACAACAAGGAGTGCCGCAAGGCTCATCTCTCTCCTCAACCCTTTTCAATATTTACCTTACCCCTCTATGCCATTTACTCTCTGAACTCAAGCTCAAGTTCTACCTTTACGCGGATGATGTTCAGATCATTATCCCCATCCACACCTTTTTTTTTTTTTTCATTTATAAAATTTATTAATCGTCTAACACTGTTAGGCCTAGGCGATATACACAATACACACACATAATAAAAGCAACACAAACGAATACATATACAAAAAAAATAGTTTCATAGAAACTAACTGAGAAAATATTATCTGATATTCATTACCATATGCATTAACTTGTTCAAGTATTACCTTTAACAATTATACACACGATTCAGTAAGTATTCCTTGAAAGCAGTTTTAAATTTTTTTTTGACATCTTCAATGGATCAAAGATCAAATTGCTGATGCCCTAGAGCACTGGCAAAATTGTCTTGCAGTCATTAACTCCCTGCTCACTAACCTACACCTTGCCCTTAATACTAACAAAACCGAACTCCTCCTCATCTCCTCGCAATCCTCCCCCACCCCCCTCAGTCTAACAACCCCAAACTTAACCTCATCACAGCACAACCCTTTGTCAGGGACCTCGGAGTCTTCCTCGACCACCAACTAAGTATGAAACCATACATCAACTCCATTCTTAAAACAGGATTTTTCAAGCTCAACGTACTTAAAAAACTCAGACCCCTACTGTACACCCAGGATTTCCGCACAGTAATACAAGCCACCATAACCTCCAAATTAGATTACTGCAACGCACTCCTCCTAGGGCTCCCCCTTTCTACTATAAAACCTCTACAAATGTTGCAAAACGCATCAGCAAGACTTATCACGAACACACGTAAATACAAAAACATTACCCCCATCCTCAAAGACCTACACTGGCTCCCCATTCTCTCTCGCATTCACTACAAAACCCTGACCATAATACACAAATCCATCCACGCCCACAACTCCAATTGGCTTGACATCCCCTTCCATTTCCCACAGTCCACTCGTCCCACCAGATCCACCAACATGGGCACACTACATGTTCCCTCTCTGAAAACAGCCCACCTCTCCTCCGCTTGCGATCGTGCCCTCTCTATTGCAGGCCCCACTCTCTGGAATTCCCTCCCTGTACACATGCGCCTTGAACCATGTTTATTCAAATTTAAAAAGAAACTAAAAACGCTACTATTCAAACAAGCTTATCCAGAATAGATTCCCCCCACCCCATCCCTGCACCGCCTCACGGTGACCGCAATTTCCTTATATTAAGGAGCTAATTATACTGTTAACTTATGCTTGTTCCTGTTATGTTAATCTTTCTTTCCACGCTGCTCCTTGTTATCCCCCTCCCGGTTCACTCTCCCTGTTAACATGTATTTTCAAGCCTTTTGTTCAAACGTAAACCAGTGTGATGTCCCCACTAATACCGGTATATAAAAATTTCTAAATAAATAAATAAAATAAGAGTTCAATACAAAACACTTTGCACAATTCACAAATTGATTCATGACAAAAAGAGGAATGGCTATACAAAGCCCTACGTGTTCATGTCCCACATAGAAACCTGAGATCTGCCAACAAAGCACTCCTAACCATCTCGTCCGTTAAAACAGCTAGAGATAGTAGGGATGTGAATCGTGTCCTCGATCGTCTTAACACAAGCTGGCCAAAAGTTCCTGGAGGTCCAGCGGGGGTCAGGGAGCGATTTCCCGCCGCGAATCGTTTTCGTACGGAAAATGGCGCCGGCCATACGCGTATGGCCGGCGCCATTTTCCGTACGGAAAATGGCGCCGGCAGGAGATCGACTGCAGGAGGTCGTTCAGCGAGGCGCCGGAACCCTCGCTGAACGACCTCCTGCAGTCGATCTCCTGCCGGCGCCATTTTCCGTACGAAAACGATTCGCGGCGGGAAATCGCTCCCTGACCCCCGCTGGACCTCCAGGAACTTTTGGCCAGCTTGTGGGGGGCCTCCTGACCCCCACGAGACTTGCCAAAAGTCCAGCGGGGGTCCGGAAGGACCTCCTGCCGTCCAATCTTTTTCGTCTATGGCCGCCGCCATTTTTCGGCGCCATTTTGGAAAATGGCGCCGGCTGAAGACGACAAGATTCAGAGCAGGAGCCCGTTCCGGACCGCTGCCGTTCCGGACCGCCGCTGGACCCGCAGGTTAAGTTATTTGGGGGGGGTTCGGGAGGGTGGGGGATTTAATTTAAAGGGTCGGGGGTGGGTTTTAGGGGGTTTTAGTGTGCCGGCTCACGATTCTAACGATTTATAACGATAAATCGTTAGAATCTGTATTGTATTGTGTTCCATAACGGTTTAAGACGATATTAAAATTATCGGACGATAATTTTAATCGTCCTAAAACGATTCACATCCCTAAGAGATAGGGCTTTATCATTAGCTGGACCAATATTATGGAACACCATGCCCTTAGAAACTAGACTTCAGAGAGATTTCAAACTTTTCAAAAAGAGTTTAAAAACCTGGCTTTTCAAACAAGCCTTCTACAAAGAGAACGGAAAATAGTGGAATATGAAATCTGGCAGCAGACCATCAGCACGCAGCACCTTGTTTTGTGCATTATGTGTGTCTTTTTAAAAACAAAATATACATTACGGTAGAGTTATACATGTAATTAAGACTGAGAAACGTAGAAAAAGGACAAGATTTACAACACTTTACAAATAGTATTTATTATGAAACTTTGTTACCGAAATTTAATGGCACACTCTAATCTATACAATCAACCAAAGATGTATGTATGTGCCTCACTGTAAACCGCTGTGATGGGATACAACTGCACGACGGTATAGAAAATTTTTTAAATAAATAAATGCACAATCGAATCTTTATGGGTAGACATCCCTTGTGTGTTGGAGAAGAGTATAGTGATAGGAGTATACTACCGTCCACCTGGACAAGATGGTGAGACTGACAGTGAAATGCATGTCTACTGCAAATGCAGACTGAGCCTGAGCTTTGATTCTGGGATTCAGAGCTGATTCCTGCTCTGGGATTTGATGTGATAAATCAGTTACAGCCTTCTGAAGTGTACACTGACAGACAGAACTGTGATGGCAGAAAGACAAAATAATAAGATCTGATTGCAAACAATTCCTGGGCAGTTTCCAACTTCTGCTGGAAGAGGCAGGTAAATATTTCAGTAAACAAGTCTGAGCCCTGTACCAGCGCTATAAATTCCTTAAAATCAGTAGTCTCTATTTCAGTCAATAATTCTGCTAGAGGATTAAAGTGTTTCTGACTGGTCCAGTCAGACACGCTATCAGAAACCTGCTCAGCGGGAATATTGCTAGATTTACACATGTTGGACACATATTGCTTCTGTCACTATCTATATAACCAAAACCTCTTTTGGCGGGAAAAACTACCAACAACAAATATATATTGATTTCCCACTGTGTATAGAACAATTGCTGTTTTTAAGCTTATTTGGCTCTGACAGGTTACCTGACAGGTTACCCGTGGGAATTATTAGAAAAGGAATGGTGAATAAAACGGAAAATGTCATAATGCCTCTGTATCGCTCCATGGTGAGACCGCACCTTGAATACTGTGTACAATTCTGGTCACCGCATCTCAAAAAAGATATAATTGCGATGGAGAAGGTACAGAGAAGGGCTACCAAAATGATAAAGGGGAATGGAACAGCTCCCCTATGAGGAAAGGCTGAAGAGGTTAGGACTTTTCAGCTTGGAGAAGAGACGGCTGAGGGGGGATATGATAGAGGTGTTTAAAATCATGAGAGGTCTAGAACGGGTAGATGTGAATCAGTTATTTACTCTTTCGGATAGTAGAAAGACTAGGGGGCACTCCATGAAGTTAGCATGGGGCACATTTAAAACTAATCGGAGAAAGTTCTTTTTCACTCAACACACAATTAAACTCTGGAATTTGTTGCCAGAGGATGTGGTTAGTGCAGTTAGTATAGCTGGGTTTAAAAAAGGATTGGATAAGTTCTTGGAGGAGAAGTCCATTACCTGCTATTAATTAAGTTGACTTAGATAATAACCACCGCTATTACTAGCAATGGTAACATGGAATAGACTTAGTTTTTGGGTACTTGCCAGGTTCTTATGGCCTGGATTGGCCACTGTTGGAAACAAGATGCTGGGCTTGATGGACTTTTGGTCTGACCCAGTATGGCATGTTCTTATGTTCTTAACCTTGTGCCTTATGAAGGTTGCTTAAAAACAGTAATTTTTCTATACACAGTGGGAAATCAATATATATTTGTCTGTCACTATCTGGCACTTATTCACTGTTAAGAGATCCTGATACTGCCTGTCTCTAATCACTGACCTTTTCTGACAGAGAACAGATGTCTTCCTTGCTCTTATCTCACCTCTTTAGTAACAGGAGGACTACAAAGAAAAACAAAGACAGTATGCTACATGTTCATGCCTTTATGATCTTTATACTTAAGCTATGTGCAATATATAAAGAGAGAGAGAGATCCCCATTTATCAATTTATTGGTTGTTGCTTTGGTCCACTATAAACCCCACCTTCATGTAAAAAATCATCTGATCTGTTTCAACAACCTCCCTAAATAATTTTCAACAGGAGGATAATGGGAAGGGTTGACAGTGCACATCTAATAAGAGCAGGAAGGGTAGTGGGGAGAGATGACAGTGCACCTCTAATAAGAGCAGAGAGGGTAGTGGGGAGGGCTGACAATGCACCTCTAAAAAGAGAAGAGAGGGAAATGGGGAGAGATGACAGTGCAGCTCTAAAAAGAGCGAGGAGGGTAGTGGGGAGGGCTAATGGTGCACTTCTAAAAAGAACAGGGAGAGTAGTGGGAAGGAGTGACAGCGGACCTCCCTGAAACCTCCCTAGTCTCACCTTCAACCCACCCATACCCACCCTCCCTCCACCCTTTCCCTATACCCCCGCCCACCTATCACCCCATCCCCACCTATCTACCGTGCTCCACTGTACCCCCAGTTAAAACTTTCAACCTTTATGTTTAAATCATGATACCGTTACTACTTGCTATAACTGCTGTAAATAAGCTAATAGTTTATACATATGAGTTTATATATATGTGTTTAATTGTTTAATAAGTTATCAATATAATCCACCATGTTAAGCAACCTTTTTTGTAAATACTGATACGTTCCTTGTACCTTTCTCAACTGCTGTCTTTCCTCCTTTACCTCTCTCCCCCCCTCCCCCCCCCCCTTTTTCGCTCCTGCTCCATTCCCCCACTCCCTGTTTTTTGTAATTTCCTCCTTCTCAAGTTTATTGTAAACCGGCGTGATGTGCTTGCACGAACACCGGTATATTAAAAGCTGTTAAATAAATAAATAAATAAATAAATATAATAAGAGTGGGGGTGTAACAGGGAGGGGTGACAGCGCACCTGTAATAAGAATGGGGGAGTAATGGGGAAGGGGTGACAGTGCACCTGTAATAAGAGCGGGGGTGTAACGGGGGAGGGAAGAAAGCGCGCCTGTAATAAGAGCAGGGATGTAACGGGGGAGGGGTGACATCGCGCCTGTAATAAGAGCGGGGGTGTAACGGGGGAAGGAAGAAAGCGCGCCTGTAATAAAAGCGGGGGTGTAACGGGGGAGGGGTGACAGTGCACCTGTAATAAGAGCGGGGGTGTAACGGGGGAGGGAAGAAAGCGCGCCTGTAATAAGAGCAGGGATGTAACGGGGGAGGGGTGACATCGCGCCTGTAATAAGAGCGGGGGTGTAACGGGGGAGGGAAGAAAGCGCGCCTGTAATAAGAGCAGGGATGTAACGGGGGAGGGGTGACAGTGCACCTGTAATAAGAGCGGGGGTGTAACGGGGGAGGGAAGAAAGCGCGCCTGTAATAAGAGCAGGGATGTAACGGGGGAGGGGTGACATCGCGCCTGTAATAAGAGCGGGGGTGTAACGGGGGAGGGGTGACAGCGCGCCTGTAATAAGAACGGGGGTGTAACGGGGGAGGGGTGATAGCGTGCCTGTAATAAGAGTGGGGGTGTAACGAGGGAGGGGTGACAGCGCGCCTGTAATAAGAGCGGGGGTGTAATAGGGAGGGGTGACAGCGCGCCAGTAATAAGAGTGGGGGTGTAACAGGGAGGGGTGACAGCGTGCCTGTAATAAGAGTGGGGGTGTAACGGAGGAGGGGTGACAGCGCGCCTGTAATAAGAGTGGGGATGTAACGGGGGAGGGGTGACAGCGCGCCTGTGATAAGAGTGGGGATGTAACGGGGGAGGGGTGACAGCGCGCCTGTGATAAGAGTGGGGATGTAACGGGGAGGGGTGACAGCGCGCCTGTGATAAGAGTGGGGGTGTAACGGGGAGGGGTGACAGCGTGCCTGTGATAAGAGTGCGGATGTAACGGGGGAGGGGTGACAGCGCACCTGTAATAAGAGCGGGGGTGTAACGGGGGAGGGGTGACAGCGCGACTGTAATAAGAGCGAGGGTTAACGGGGGAGGGGTGACAAGCGCGACTGTGATAAGAGTGGAGGTGTAACGGGGAGGGGTGACAGCGCGACTGTAATAAGAGCGGGGGTGTAACGGGGAGGGGTGACAGTGCGCCTGTAATAAGAGTGGGGGTGTAACGGGGAGGGGTGACAGCGTGCCTGTGATAAGAGTGCGGATGTAACGGGGGAGGGGGTGACAGCGCACCTGTAATAAGAGCGGGGGTGTAACGGGGGAGGGGTGACAGCGCGACTGTAATAAGAGCGAGGGTGTAACGGGGGAGGGGTGACAGCGCGACTGTGATAAGAGTGGAGGTGTAACGGGGAGGGGTGACAGCGCGACTGTAATAAGAGCGGGGGTGTAACGGGGAGGGGTGACAGTGCGCCTGTAATAAGAGTGGGGGTGTAACGGGGAGGGGTGACAGCGGACCTATAATAAGAGTGGGGGTGTAACAGGGAGGGGTGACAGCGCACCTGTAATAAGAATGGGGGAGTAATGGGGAAGGGGTGACAGTGCACCTGTAATAAGAGCTGGGGTGTAACGGGGGAGGGAAGAAAGCGCGCCTGTAATAAGAGCAGGGATGTAACGGGGGAGGGGTGACATCGCGCCTGTAATAAGAGCGGGGGTGTAACGGGGGAGGGAAGAAAGCGCGACTGTAATAAGAGCGGGGGTGTAACGGGGAGGGGTGACAGTGCGCCTGTAATAAGAGTGGGGGTGTAACGGGGAGGGGTGACAGCGGACCTATAATAAGAGTGGGGGTGTAACAGGGAGGGGTGACAGCGCACCTGTAATAAGAATGGGGGAGTAATGGGGAAGGGGTGACAGTGCACCTGTAATAGAGCTGGGGGTGTAACGGGGGAGGGAAGAAAGCGCGCCTGTAATAAGAGCAGGGATGTAACGGGGGAGGGGTGACATCGCGCCTGTAATAAGAGCGGGGGTGTAACGGGGGAGGGAAGAAAGCGCGCCTGTAATAAGAGCAGGGATGTAACGGGGGAGGGGTGACAGTGCACCTGTAATAAGAGCGGGGGTGTAACGGGGGAGGGAAGAAAGCGCGCCTGTAATAAGAGCAGGGATGTAACGGGGGAGGGGTGACAGCGCGCCTGTGATAAGAGTGGGGATGTAACGGGGAGGGGTGACAGCGCGCCTGTGATAAGAGTGGGGGTGTAACGGGGAGGGGTGACAGCGCGCCTGTGATAAGAGTGGGGGTGTAACGGGGAGGGGTGACAGCGAGCCTGTGATAAGAGTGGGGGTGTAACGGGGAATGGTGACAGCGCGCCTGTGATAAGAGTGGGGGTGTAACGGGGAGGGGTGACAGCGCGCCTGTGATAAGAGTGGGGGTGTAACGGGGAGGGGTGACAGCGCGCCTGTGATAAGAGTGGGGGTGTAACGGGGGGGGGGTGACAGCGCGCCTGTGATAAGAGGGGGGGTGTAACGGGGAGGGGTGACAGCGCGCCTGTGATAAGAGTGGGGGTGTAACGGGGAGGGGTGACAGCGAGCCTGTAATAAGAGCGGGGGTGTAACGGGGGAGGGGTGACAGCGCGCCTGTAATAAGAATGGGGGAGTAATGGGGGAGGGGTGACAGATTTGGGTCTACAGTGGGTAGAGGTAATGACCACACTTGTAATCATTTGGAGGTGCAATGGGGGAGGGAGGAGCAGTTCATCTAAAATGAGAGGGATGGGGAGGTTGGAGGTGGGGAGGGGGTAGTGGCTGCCTGCAGGAACGTCAGGAGTCACAGACGTGAGCCTTTTTCTCACTTGCCTTAGTGAGTGTGACCTCCTCTCTGTGAATAAACAGCGCTGAACCTTTCTTCAATCAGAAGTGAGTTCCTTCATGAAGAGTTTAACAGTGGAAGCGTCCCCGGGGAATCCCCCACCACTCACTCTCCTGAATCAGGGGGTCCCACTCTCCTCCTTGTGCAGGGTGGAGGACCGGTGGTGGCAGAAGGAGCAGCAGTAGCTGCCTGCATGGCCGAGAAGTCATAGCAATAAGGTGAGGGGGGAGCGGGACGTACCTGGGAACCTGTGAGTTGTGGTCAGGGCAGGGAGAATGAATATTACCTTTCTCTCTTCCCCTTCACCCCCTTCCCTCCCTCTAGTAATTCACAGGCTTACCCTCCATCCTGTGTTTTCCCTCAGCTGAATCCCGAGTCCTGGGATCACAGCTGCAGGCTGAGCTGCGTCTCTTCCGGCTCCTGCCTGCAGGGTGTGCTCCAGGCTCACCCTTCTTCTCCTGCTCCCTGCAAGCTTACTCAGGAGCTGGCCCTGTAAAGCACAAAGCAATTGCTCTCCTCATGTTCCCTGGAGGCTGGAGCAGTTGTCAGATAGGCCCAGAGGTTTCCAGTGCTTGATACAGGAGTCTGCTGGAGAGTTCCCGGGTATGGAAGAGGGGATGAGCTGTAAGGGAGAGGAGAGAGCGAGAACCGATGGGGACCTGGAGGTAAGGAGGGGAGAGAGAGCCTGGCTGGGACAGGCATTGGAGGGTAGGGGTGGTAAAGAATATCTAGGTGCAGTTCTCAGGAGCCGCAAGCAGGCCTGGTTTTCAAAATATTCCCAATGAATATGCATGAGATTGATTTGCATGCACTTCTCCATTGTATGCATATTCATTGTGGATATCCTGAAAAAAAACAGACCTATTTGTGACTCTTGAGGACCGCAACTGGCTATTCCTGACCTAGAGGAAAGAGTGAGGGAGAGACTGCTGGGAGAGGTTAGTAAGGAAAGGGAGATTGGGGTTAGGCTTGGGAGGGAGGGAATAGGCTGAAGCAGGAGGGGAAAGGGTTAGGCACTGCAGTAGGGAAGGAGAGAAGAGCCTGGTGGGGATGAAACAGAGGAGGAGAGAAACAGAGGGGTGGTGATGAGGGAAGGAGGGGTGGGTGGGTATGCACTGGGGGTCCACAAAGCTTTGAGAAATGAATAAGGGGTTCACACACCCCAAAAGGCTGAGACCCGATCGTAGATGTTCAGCTGGTTTGTGCCAGCAGAGCAGTGCCCAGGGCACAAGGGAGGCGGAAGTCACGAAAATGTTTTGTGACTTTGTGCGTGCTTAGAATACATTTCTAAAATAGTTGATTCACAACCATTCCTGCGCCCTGACTCATTTCTGCATAACTGACCGGTCTTGTTCTTCTCGTGTATTTAAACTGAGAGCCATCGTACAGAGCACTCGCTGCCAAGCAAGAACTTCCACGCCTTCAGGCCGAGCGCGCCTTCCTGCCTGCACTTCAGTGCACGTTTTCTGTGTGCAAAACATACCGCCGAAGCGGAAAATGCACCCTCGCATGCAAATCCCATGCAAATGAGGCCATTAATAAGCAGTACTCCCGGACGCAGAGAGAGTGCATCTGCCCAGAGCAACTGTCTTAGCGCTGCAAACTTAACCCCTGGTCACAGCTGGAGTTAAGTTTCCAACACTATGAAAAAAATAGTTAAAAAGTTAAAAAAAAAATAGTTGGAAATTCTCGGGGTAAGTGGGGGTGGATAATTACTGACTTATCCGGCTACGCAGCAGTGACCTGTGGCAAATAGCCATACAAGCAGCCACCAGAATTATGTGAGTATCTGCTGGCTGCTTCCTGCTGCCAGAGAGATGAATAAATCAGTATTTATCTGGGTAAGTGCTGGTGGAGGTGGCAGCCTGCCAGGGATGCCTCCTCCCTGCCTGACTAAGAATGTACATTTGGCCTGTGCCAAACGCACATTTTAAAGGTTACACATGTTCCCTAAGTCCCACTGCATTAGCAAAGCATTAGCTTACCTCCTGATCCGGGCATTAAAGCTGTGAGCTGAAAACCGGCCCACGTTTTATTTAGCACCCAGGTTACTGCATCAGCCTGGCTGATTGGCCTAACAGAGCAGGAAGGGCAGTAAAAGATCACTGAAGGTCAATGTGCGGGACAAACCTCAGATAAGCCAGAAGGGGCCTGCAGACTGTAAGTGTAAGCTTGCTGCCAGCAGCACAGAGATGTCTCTGCGGAAGGAGCCTTGGCAGGAATCCAGCAGGGAGTGTCTCTGCCCATTTCTATGGGCACATGAACAGAGGTGGAAGGCTGCTGAAGGACAGGTGACCCCCACACCATCGGCCCTGGCAGGACAAACGTGCCTGAACACAAAGGACCACTGACTGGGAGAAGCTCATGAGGCACAGGACATTGCTGGGCAGACTTACAGGTTCATTCTCCTGTAAGTGCAGTGCTCTGCTGCAATCAATCATCATCAGGCATAGACTTAACTCCTGCCCATTGCATTATGGGATTTGTAGTCTTGATTTTTTTTATTTTTTTTTTTTACTACAAGGACTTATTAAAACAGAACAGGTTCCGTCAGCCCTTCATGGCCTGAAGCTGTGTTGTAAAACACAACGTCAGTAGGCAGAGAGAGGAAAAAGCAGTGCAGATCTCTGTCCTGGACAGCAGCCAGGAGAAGTGAGCTGCCTTCCACTCCCGGCTGCCATTATTCTCCAATTGTCAAGGCTTTGTGCTGACCTTCAGAACAGACATCGGGGCCATGCATCCCTACAGATTGCTCCATTCACATCCCCGTGAAATGCCAGGGTCTCACCTCATCACAGCGCTGCTCACCTGCATTTTCTGGCTGCTCTGTGCTTCAGCCCCACAGTCCAGGAGGCCATTGCAAAATCAAATTCTTGGTCCAGCAGGCAGGAGTCCAGTGCACCTGATGTACAAAGCATTTTCCCCTTAGAGGCAGAAGGGGTGAATCAGGCCCGTATCTCACTGACCTCATGCAACCAGAAGGAGGCTCACATATTAGTCCCCGAGAGACGAGGGAGTCCTTGCCAACCAACATTTGCAGCAACCAAGGCCGTTAGAGGCAGGCCGGACTCAATACCGACCTCCAGGGTGTAACCCAGCCCCCTTTGCCTTCTCACCTCCTCCCCTTATTCAGTATCTGGATCATAATAATGCACTCTGGAGGGAATTGGGCTTTGCGCAGTTCTGCCCCACAGACTTAGGCACCTAGAGCAGGAAGCAGCAGCAGCAGCAGTAGAGGAGCCCTGCGTGGGCGGGAACAGCACCGTGGCCACCTGGAAGTGAGAAGGGGCAAGTGGCAGGCAGAGGGTTGGGAGAGTCGCAGGGTGGAAGAGAGGAACCTGCAGTGAGGGTCTGATAGAGCCTGAGTGAGCAAGGAGGACAGAGCGTGTGGGGGAAGGGAGGACAGAGCTGTGGTGGAAGGGAGGAGAGAGCGTGTGGGGGAAGGGAGGAGAGAGCTGTGGGGGAAGGGAGGACAGAGCTGGGGGGAAGGGAGGAGAGAGCGTGTGGGGGAAGGGAGGACAGAGCTGGGGGGAAGGGAGGAGAGAGCGTGTGGGGGAAGGGAGGACAGAGCTGTGGGGGAAGGGAGGACAGAGCGTGTGGGGGAAGGGAGGACAGAGCGTGTGGGGGAAGGGAGGACAGAGCTGGGGGGAAGGGAGGAGAGAGTGTGTGGGGGAAGGGAGGACAGAGCGTGTGGGGGAAGGGAGGAGAGAGTGTGTGGGGGAAGGGAGGACAGAGCTGGGGGGGAAGGGAGGACAGAGTGTGTGGGGGAAGGGAGGACAGAGCGTGTGGGGGAAGGGAGGAGAGAGTGTGTGGGGGAAGGGAGGAGAGAGCGTGTGGGGGAAGGGAGGACAGAGCGTGTGGGGGAAGGGAGGAGAGAGCGTGTGCGGGAAGGGAGGACAGAGCTGGGGGGGAAGGGAGGACAGAGCGTGGGGGGGAAGAGAGGAGAGAGTGTGTGGGGGAAGGGAAGACAGAGCTGGGGGGGAAGGGAGGACAGAGCGTGGGGGGGAAGAGAGGAGAGAGTGTGTGGGGGAAGGGAAGACAGAGCTGGGGGGGAAGGGAGGACAGAGCGTGTGGGGGAAGGGAGGAGAGAGCGTGTGGGGGAAGGGAGGAGAGAGTGTGTGGGGGGAAGGGAGGACAGAGCTTGTGGGGGAAGGGAGGAGAGAGCTGGGGGGGAAGGGAGGAGAGAGCTGGGGGGAGGTCTTGTTAAAGAAGGGGTGAGTGGAGAGAATGGGGCGCAGAGAGAGAGCTGGGGAGGGAATCGAGCCTCGGGGGGGGGGGGGGGCAGGGGAAGAGAGAGAGTAAGGGAGAGGGGTTAATCCTGGTGGGGCAGAGAGAGAGAGCTGGGGGGGGGGGGGGGGGAGAGAGAGAGAGGGAGCCAGAGAGCAAATTGGGGGATTAACACAAGGGGAAGAAGAGATGAAGCATGGGGAAGGGGACAGAGCTGGGGAGGGTCCTTGAGCCTAGGGGATGGAAAGCAACCTGAAGGAGCCAGGAAAACTGCAAATAAAATGTAAAACATCTGCATCTCTGAGCATGTATCCATGCATGTATGTATGTATGTATGTATGTATCCATGCATGTATGTATGTATGCATGTATGTATCCATGCATGTATGTATGTATGTATGCATGCATGTATGTATGTATGCATGCATGTATGTATGTATGCATGTATGTATGTATCCATGCATGCATGCATGCATGTATGTATGTATGCATGTATTTATTTATAGGGTTTTGTATAGGGTCATTCGGTGTCGCCTTCCTTACGCTTTGCTTATTCTTGTAAAGTATTACAAAATAATGGTTTCCATAACCTTGTGGTATGTGACAGCTTTTTTCTATTTTGTATTATAAATTAACTCTTGCTCAGCAGAATGAAATCACTGTCTTCACTGGAACAAATTGCGTCTGCAGACTTAGTAAAGTCTTCGTACGGAAATGTTTTCTTCGTTTTGCACGGGATGAGAAGACTCGGATCGTCTTCATGCCCATGTCAGGATTTCATCTTCTCATGGGGCAGGATCTTGTCCCTTTTCCTCGTTTCTGCCGGTGCTTTAAAGGAGACCGGGCCGAAACCGAGTCCTCCTCGCGCGACCGGCGCAAACATCTGGAATCCGGCCGGGCGGGGGGCGGAGCGCTGCCCCCCTCCGGGTTTCTTTCAGGCCGACGAGGGCCACCGGGCTCGGGGAGATGCCTGCCCTTCGCCCCGCGGTTGCCCCTTCCTGCGATCCGGGGCCAGGGTGGATGGCGGCGCTGCTCCTGAAGCGGTTCTTTGTACGGTGAATAGTTCTGCACTTCCTGAAGAGGTGTGGCAGGGGGGCAGGGCTTGCCAAGCAAACAGGTGCATTAAGGAAGAGCTGGCCCCCGGCTCCTTGCCCAGCGGGCCAGGCTCTGTCTGGCATGTGATGCGGAGACTGCAATCCCAGCAGGGCTCAGCAATGCTGGATGGCGGAGAGACGGCGGAAACCCTGCCCCTGCCCGGCCAGCTGCTGGAAGAAGTGCTTTAAGGGCAAAGAGGCCGAGCCTGCCGAGCCGGCCATGCTGCCAGTGCCACGGGGCCCCAGGAGGGTCAGCCTGTACTACGTCGGCCTCTGGGACTTCAGGGCCCGGACGGCAGAGGAAATGAGCTTTGCCAAGGGAGACCTGTTCCAGGTGTCCGCAGCCAGTGGGGACTGGCTGAAGGCGCGCAGACTGGACTCGGCTGGAAGGGTTACCGGGGAAGGTTACGTCCCTTTCAACTACGTGGCCCAGAAGGAGGCGGTGGAGGCCGAATCGTAAGTACTTCGCATTCCGCGCGGAAGCAGGCACAGCTGGCGGGGCCCCGGATCCGCGGGTGCGGAGGCCCCGCGCAGGGAGATGTCCTGTTCAGCCCAGGCACGGCTGAATCCTCGGCACAGGGGCTCAGGGCTGCTGCATCGGACCACCCTTCAGGCAGTGTGAACGAGCCCCTCGCACCTTTCTGGGGCCGGGGCCGGCTACTCTGTCACCGGGCACGTCTCGAGGGAGGGACTGACATTTTATTGCGTGCTAAATCATTTAGCACGCGTTAAACAAATGAACAGAAAAAATAAAGCCAAAAGGAACCCACCGGCAATGAAATGAAAAGTAAAGCAATGTGTTTCCCTGTACAGAAGGGAGATCCCCCTCCCAGCCGAGCCTCCAGGACCGCAGGACTAGGAGCGTGGGCTTTGTGCAAAGCTCGCCCAGGGTCGCCCGGCAGTAATAAGCATGGCCACTGGCCAGCATTTCCTGAGGCTCCAGGCTGTGTCTAATGCAGAGGTTGTAGGAGACCCTGCCTGACCTCCACTGTATGGACTGGGTAAGAAGGGAAGTTCACAACAAAATCACTGACACTCGATGTCACCCTCTTAAGAAGTGCAGAGCCTTGAGGAAGAGCCCAGCTCCTGCCTCCCAGAAAAGGCTGCCACAGGCCGGGCTCTTTCCCTGCTGCTGCTGCTGCTCACCCCCCCCTCATATTGTGGGGGTTTTTTTAAAGTTTGAAATCAAGTTTCTCAGATTTTATTTTTGCAGCTTTGACTTTTTGGACCATTGAGGGTTGGCTCAGTAAGTTCCTTGCTGAATCTGCACCACTGCGTGGCAGGGCTCTTCCGCGTCAGGTAGACTGGGTGCGTTCAGGCCCAGATGTTGGCACCTCTGGTGCCTCTTTTTAATAGACGGACGCCAGAGCATGGCCACCGCTGCCGTGGCACCGTGTGGCTTCTCTAGCGGCGCTGGCCCTGCCACAGGAATTAGAGTTTTAAATGCAAATTTTAAAAGCATTATTTGAGCAAAAATTATCATATGCTTATGTAAGTAGCCATATTCTGCATTTTATAAAAGCCACAAGTACCTACGTGTATTCACGTTCGCATCCAAAAAAGAGGCAGTCTAGCACTGTTCCGGGGCGAGGCCGATATGTGCACACCTACCTTGCTATTTTCAAAGACACATACCCGTGCACCTTCTCCAGCTAATTATCTGGCATTTATTTATTTATTTCGGATTTTTATATACCGACATTCTCAATACAAGTATCGAATCAGGTCGGTTTACATAGAACATTAACTGTCGCAATAAAGGCGTTACATTAAACAGCGTTTCTTAACATATATTTTCTTAAATGAATATATAAATGAATAAATGAATATAAACATAAATGAATATAAACATAAATGAATATAAACATAACATAAATGAATATAAACATCTGTATTGTGTAGTACTGACTGGGGAGCAGTTCGGGGTAAACTGGGAGTGATTTCAGGCTGAAGAGCCAGGACGGGCTTGATGGCCTGCAGAATGGGCAACCTGGTGCATTAATTGATAAAACTGGTCATTTCCTCAGCGTGGGCAAGTTATGTGTTCAGATCAGGACTCGCGCAAGGAAGTCCCTGCTTACTTTCATGCGTATATTATATGTGCGTAGATGTTTAAAATAGGTGGCTGAAGTATGTGCATTCGGCGCATTGAAATACGCGGTTACAATTCCGCACATGCACTCGTGCACAGGCCTACAGGTGTGTGCGGACTGCGAGGCAAGCACGCAGGTTTTCTAATGTGCACGTATGTGAAATGAGCAGGTCATACAATACTATACTAACATGTGGGCATATGTGTGCGGGTTTCAAAGTGATCCTCTTTATTGTGTGCGTCATTTTATAATCATTTTAATGATTGGGTTTTCTGTTATTTTAAGTCGCCCTGGGTGGCTACAGAAGGAGAAAGTAAATAAGTGAATGAATAGAACTGGAGGTAGGAGGTAGGAAATTCAGCTTCCTCCTGCATGGGAACCCACGGGAGGGGCAGTGCCCCGCAGGACCTGCAGGGAGCGAGGGCTGCAGGAGGGCCCCTGCTGAATTCTCTATATCTGGTGGCTACTATGGGGCCGGCGCCTTAGAGAGGGCAAAATGGCGCCGTAACTTGGGGGTGATGGGGCAGGAGAGGGGTCGTCCCTTTCTCCTCACAACTGAAGTCCGGCCATGGTTGGGTTCAGGGGGTGGCCAACTCCGGTCCTGGAGAGCCACAAATGGGCCTGCTTTTCAGGACATCCACAATGAATATGCAAGAGGTGCATTTCCGCAGACTGGAGGCAGTGCATGCAAATCTATGTCGTGCATAGTCGCCGTGGATAATATCCGGAAAACCAGGCCTGTGGGTGGCCACCCCTGCAATAATTCATTTGAAAGCATAAAAAGTCCCAAAGATTTCAAGAGCTGAGAGGAGGGAGGAGCTAAGTTGGTGGAAGAGGAGCTGCCGGGGCCCTAGGAGTGATGCAGAGCTCCGCCTGTGCTGGGAATTGTTTGCTGCTGGTTCGGTGGGGTTCGCTCCTCTATGCAGTTATTTCTCAGTTTCTTTCATCTAACAGGGTGTGTTAGGTTTGCCCGTTTTCTTCCCACGGGGCCACCTGACCTGGGGTGGGTGGGACCCCCAGGGGGCTCCAGCTGCTGTCACCTGCAGTGTGCACTGTGCTACCTCCTGCCCGGTGAGATCCTGCAGGTGACCCTGGAAATCTGCATTGCATACAGCGAACGACTTGGTCTCCTGGGCTGGACAGGGTCCGGCAGTACTGGGCCTGCCTGCAGCTTCTTGTCTTTCTACATTTTTAAAGTGCAGGATGCAGGAGGGAGGTGTCTTCCAGACCCAAGGGAGTTGCACCTTTCTCACAGACACAGAACGGGAAAAATCCTTTCGTAAATGGTCCCCTAAGTCTTGTGATCCATTGTCACTGGCTGAGACTGAGAATCTGTTAGGGAAATGGAGCCCGCACTCAGCCTGTTACATCCATGGTAAACGAGGGGAGGCAGGGTTACTGAGAGAGAGACTTTCTCCAGCATCACTGAAAGGTGCAATTAGAAAAAATACTTTGTCTTCGTCTGTCCCTAGCTGATATAATTCTTCTCCTGCACCAGGTTCAGTATTTCGGAGTAAAATTATTCCACCTGCTGCAGCTCAAGTGCTGCTCACCCACATAGAAGGGATGTGCTTTCCTTTTCAAAATGAAGTGAAAGAGAAATGCATTAAATTGTGTTCGTTTTCCTTAGTTTCATTGTCAAAATTCATCTCCTGCCAAAGAGACACAGCGATCGGGGGCGTAAGAACCGAAGTCCCCCCCAGACTCCCCTCACTCAGTCTGAGGATCTGTAGCGCTCCCCTCACTCAGTCTGAGGACCTGTAGTGCTCCACACGGAGCAGGGGCAATCCCAGATCCACCTCCTCTCTTACTAATGCCAGGCAACCCCAAGGTTAAATACCAGCCCAGCAGGGCAGAGGTGGCTGGGGAGCGCTGCAGACCCGGAGGTGGGATACGGGGGCGCCTGGCTGGGTGGAGGCTGCAGTTTTACATTTCTGTGCACCAGCAATGACTTTTTTTTTTTTTAGATTTTTTTTATATTCCACTTTTTGCACTTCAAAGTGGATTTCATTCAGGGACTGTAGGGATTTCCCTATCCCCAAAGGGCTTACAATCTAAGTTTTTTTTTCCCCCAGTTTATACTTTATTAAATTTCTTAATACATTTATGAGAGAAAAACAAGTACATTTTGGAATAACATTACCAAAGTTTTAAACATACATAAAAAGAAAAAGGAAATTACCTTTCTGTATTACCTCCATCTCAGAAGCCATTCCAAAAACACATTTAGGGAATATTCAATCAGTTTGAACACTTAGAGCCATATTTCTGTTTAACCAGTTACGTTATCCAGTGAAAGCTGCTATACGAGCCTCGTCCACCCTCATCAGATAGACAAACTTATTCTTTTGAAATACAACAAGGCATTTACAGGGAAATTTGAGAAAGAAGGTGGCTCCTGAGGAGACCACCCTCTGTCTCGTTGTAAGGAATTGTTTTCTTCTTGATTGCGCGGCCCAGGAGACGTCTGGAAATGCTTGAACTCATTGGCCACAGAAGCTGAAACCTTCATTTTTAAAGTATCTCTGCATTACCACATTTTCTTTCTTGCTCCAAATCAAAAGCCACAATCAGCATGGCTCTTGTTTGGTTGTCATCTACTGACGCCTCCAAGAAAGATGTTAGGTTTGGACTTTCAACAGATTATACATCCATACCACCTTCAGGTGCCTCCCCCACTCTTTTCATATTTGATATACAATATATCTTAGAAATTAACAGATCATTAGATATGCCCAAAATTTCTTTTGCGTATTTCTTAAACAGTTCCTGTGCCGATAATAACCTTGTAAAAGGGAAATTCAGAAACCGTCGATTTTTACTTCTTAAGCTGTTTTCCAGTCCCTCTGTTTGCTTGTATCTTTAATAAAAGTGGCTCCACTTGACTGCAGTGATGTAATCTGTGCTGCCGAGGCTGCACCTGCTTGTTCCACACGTTCAATACGCCTGCCATGATCCTTCAGCATTTCCTTGGTCTCATCAAAGAAATTTGTGGATTGGGCCATAGACAGAGAGAAATTCCTCTCCATCTTTGTAACAGCTTTCCATACATCAGGGAGAGTAATATTATCTAGGGATGTGAATCGTTTTTCTGACGATTGAAAATATCCTACGTTATTTACAGACTCGTCAGAAATCGGGGACTCCCCGAAACCGATAGGAAAACCCCATGAAATTGTTTGTGGGGTTCTCTTATCGTTTGGGAGAGGGCGAGAAAAACGGCACACAAAAACAACCCCTAAACCCACCCCGACCCTTTAAAACACATCCTTTAGCTTCCCCCACCCTCCCGACCCCGCCCCCAAAACTTTTTAAAAGTACCTGGTGGTCCAGTGGGGGTCCCGGGAGCAATCTCCCCCACTCTCAGGCTGTCAGCTGCCACTAATCAAAATGGCGCCGATGGCCCTTTGCCCTTACCATGTGACATTGGCTGGCCCCTGTCACATGGTAGGAGTAATGGACGGCCGGCGCCATCTTTAAAAGTGGTGCGGGCTCCTGCATTTGGTTTTTGAAAATACTGCAAAGTCTGTCTGAGGCTGCCCTTTGCTATTATATTTCAGACTTATTAGTAAGGAGTGAGGTATATTTTAATTGCAGTTGTATTATTTATTGATTTTACGTACGTTATTGTATGCCTGACTTTAATGTGTTCTTTAAACTTTTGGTTTAACCAGCAGCCTACAGGCGCAGCAGTACAAATAAACAATTGCAGATAAGAACTAGACAAATGAGAGCGTGTTATGATAAAAAAAAAACGTACAAAAGTCAAGATTGACATAACGGAAAACATAATGCACATAGAAACGCAAAACTTTGTAGAACTTCAAAAAAAACAGCCCCAGAAAATACTGAATTTAGAATTCTGACCTACCAAACTAAATAGCAATTTTTCAATATCCGCAATGTCCCTTGTGTGAGTCCTCCTCCAATAAACCATGCTGGGGTTGCCTTTCCACACGGTGCCTATCGTAAACTGGGCCACTGATAACAGTGGGGACACCAGAGCCCTGTGTTTGACCAAGACCCCTGAACCTACCAATCTACCCGGCTGGCCAAGAGCTCTTTCCTGAGTTACAACTGTCTAATATTGATTAACCCTTGGAGAGTCCCAGCACATGTGTATATATGTGCCCAGACCCTCCCCAAAAACTGGGGTTCCCTTCCGCGTAGATATCAGCAAAATAACAGGAACTACTGTAAGTCCTGTGCAGCAACTTCATCATCAAACGGAGACGTTGGGGTAGATGTTCTACCATGCACCAGCGCGTCCATGTGTGCGCGGTTCCCGACGTGTGCACGTGCATGTGCTGATCTTATAGCACGCGCATGTTATAAAACTGGGTGGCCGCGCACGTGTGCGGGAGTCGCGCGCAAGACGGGGTGAATTTATGCAAAGTCCGCCCGGTGAAGCATTGCGCCTTCCCCAGTTTCCTGCCAGTCCGTTCCAATTGAGGAGCGGACTGGGAGGGAACTTCCCGAACCCCCTGCCTAACCTCCCTTCCCCTCCCCCTCTCCTCCCCACCCTCTACAACTCGCCCACCCTGGCTCAATTTTTTTGTTCTATTACTCGCTGCTCCTCGGGAGCCCGCCCCTTTGAAGAAGCCCAGGACTTGGGCGCTTACCGGGGTTTACATGCATGGCCGGGCCCCTTTGAAAATTCGTGCGGCACGTGCCAGGCCCGGCCCTGCGCATAAACCCCGGGATTTACACGCACAGGCCTCTTAAAATCCAGCCCTAAGTGCTCAGTGATCCAGAAACATTTCCAGTCCCTCTCAGTAAGTGCAAGGTCTAGATCTTCATTCCATTAATTGATTAAATGTTCGTCAGTGTTTCACCCAAATTTAGTAAGCAATATCCCCCATAAATGATAGACGTACCTCAGGCCGTGGCATCTAAATCAATAAAACACATTTGTTAGGGGGCCACAAAGGATTAGAAATATTAACTGGATGAACGAAACTATTGTGCAAGTGAAAGTATTGTGCCATTGACCAGCCTTCCAGGTCGACTACTTCCTTAGTTCCTCGAAGGACTTAAGCCCGTATCATCAATTTGTAACTTATCATTAAAATCATCCATTGTACCTGGAGACTGGAGGGTGGCCAGTGTAACCCCAATATTTAAAAAGGGCTCCAGGGGCGATCCGGGAAACTACAGACTGGTTAGCCTGACTTCAGTGCCAGGAAAAATAGTGGAAAGTGTTCTAAACATCAAAATCACAGAACATATAGAAAGACATGGTTTAATGGAACAAAGTCAGCATGGCTTTACCCAGGGCAAGTCTTGCCTCACAAATCTGCTTCACTTTTTTGAAGGGGTTAATAAACATGTGGATAAAGGTGAACCTGTAGATATAGTATACTTGGATTTTCAGAAGGCGTTTGACAAAGTTCCTCATGAGAGGCTTCTAGGAAAAGTAAAAAGTCATGGGATAGGAGGCGATGTCCTTTCGTGGATTGCAAACTGGCTAAAAGACAGGAAACAGACAGAAGGATTAAATGGACAATTTTCTCAGTGGGAGGGAGTGGACAGTGGAATGCCTCAGGGATCTGTATTGGGACCCTTACTGTTCAATATATTTATAAATGATCTGGAAAGAAATACGACGAGTGCGATAATCAAATTTGCAGATGATTCAAATTTGTTCAGAGTAGTTAAATCACAAGCGGATTGTGATAAATTGCAGGAGGACCTTGTGAGACTGGAATATTGGGCATCTAAATGGCAGATGAAATTTAATGTGGACAAGTGCAAGGTGATGCATATAGGGAAAAATAACCCATGCTATAATTACACAATGTTGGGTTCCATATTAGGTGCTACCACCCAGGAAAAAGATCTAGGCATCATAGTGGATAATACATTGAAATCATCAGCTCAGTGTGCTGCGGCAGTCAAAAAAGCAAACAATGTTGGGAATTATTAGAAAGGGAATGGTGACAAACTCTAGTTAAGTAGCTGAAAATCTAACAATCACAAGTCCATGGCATACAGTTTAACATATTGTCTTACTGCCCTCCCAAATTGGCTGTTTTTCAAACGAAAGTTTTTTCTCAGGGGATGCTACTTCAGTTATACAGTGTATGATCCCATTTTTTCTGTAATTGAACCAACAGTGGCTAATCCAGGCTACAAGTACCTGGCAAGTACCCAAACAGTAAATAAATCCCATGCTACTAATGCCAGTAATAAGCAGTGGCTATTCTGTAAAGCAGCTTGATTGATAGCAGTGTATGGACTTCTCTTCCAGGAACCTGTACAAGCCTTTTCTAAACGCAGCTACACTAACTTCCTTAACCACATCTTCTGGCAATGAATTTCAGAGCTTAATTGTGCATTGACTGAAAAAGAATGTTCTCTGATTTGTTTTAAATGAGCTACTTGCTAACTTAATTGCATGTCCCCTAGTCATTGTGGTAACTGAAAGAATAAATAACCGATTCACATCTACCCGTTCTAGACCTCTCATGATCTTAAAGACCTCTATCATATCCCCCCTCAGTCGTCTCTTCTCCAAGCTGAAAAGTCCTAACCTCTTTAGTCTTTCCTCATAGGGGAGCTGTTCCATTCCCCTTTATCATTTTGGTTGCCCTTCTCTGTACCTTCTCCATCACAATTATATCTTTTTTGAGATGCAGCGACCAGAATTGTACACAGTATTCAAGGTGCGGTCTCACCATGGAGCGATACAGAGGCATTATGACATTTTCCGTTTTATTCACCATTCCCTTCCTAATTTTTTTTGACTGCTGTAGTACACTGAGCCAATGATTTCAATGTATTGTTTACTATGATGCCCAGACCTTTTTCCTGGGTGATAACTCATAATATGGAACCTAACTTTATGTAACTACAATGTGGATTACTTTTCCCTATGTGCATCACCTTGCACTTGTCCATGTTAAATTTCATCTGCCATTTGGATGCCCAATCTTCCAGTCTTGCAAGGTCCTCCTGCAATTTATCACAATCCCCTTGTGATTTAACTACTCTGAATAATTTTGTATCATCTGCAAATGTGATCACCTCACTTGTTGTTCCACTTTCCAGAAAATGTATACATATATTAAAAAGCAATAAAGCATCAATCCAAGTACAGATCCCTGAGGCACTCCACTGTTTACCCTTTTCCACTGAGAAAATTGACCATTTAATCCTACTCTCTGTTTCCTGTCTTTTAACCAGTTTGCAATTCACAAAAAAGACATCTGCTTCTACACCATGAGTTTTTAGTTTTCTTAGAAGCCTCTCATGGGGGACTTTGTCAAACGCCTTCTGAAAATCCAAATACACTAAATCTACTAGCTCACTTTTATCCACAGGTTTATTAACTCATTCAAAAAATATAGCAGATTGGTGAGGCAAGACTTGCCCTGGGTAAAGCCATACTGGTTGTGTTCCTTTAAACCATGTCTTTCTATATGTTCTGTGATTTTGATGTTTAGAACACTTTCCACTATTTTTCCTGGCACTGAAGTCAGGCTAACCGGTCTCTAGTTTCCCGGATCGCCCCTGGAGCCTTTTTTAAATATTGGGGTTACATTGGCCACCCTCCAGTCTTCAGGTACAATGGATGATTTAATGACAAGTTACAAATTATTAGTAATAGATCTGAAATTTCATTGTTAAGTTCTTTCAGAACCCTGGGGTGTATACCATCTGATCCGGGCATTTTTCTACTCTTCATTTTGTCAATCTAGCCTACTACCTCTTGTAGATTTACTATGATTTGGCTCAGTTCATCTGAATCATCACCCTTGTAAACAGTTTCTGAATGGATATCCCCCAACATCCTCATCAGTAAATACCAAAGCAAAGAATTTATTTAGTTTTTCCCTGAAAGCCTTATCTTGCCTAAGATAAGACCATGGCAGACAGGGTGATGGATGCCTGGAATTCCCTTCCGGAGGAGTTGGTGAGAGCAAAAACAATGAATAAATTCAAAAGGACATGGGATAAACACTGTGGATCCCTAAAGACTAGTGGATGGAAATAAAGGGGGTAACCTGCACGGAGCAGCAGTTACTGCCCTTAACAGAAGGCATGGGGGTAACCTGCACGGAGCAGCAGTTACTACCCTTAACAGAAACATGGGGGTAACCTGCACGGAGAGGCAGTTACTACCCTTAATGGTAACATGGGGGGAACCTGCATGGTGCGGAAGTTACTACCCTTAACAGAAACATGGGGGTAACCTGTACTACAGTAAGAAACTTGCTAGGCAGACTGGATGGACCATTTTGTCTTTTTCTGTTGTCAATATTATGTTAAGTGCCCCTTTAACCCCTTGATCATCTAACGGTTCAACCGACTCCCTCACAGGCTTACTATTTCAGATATATTTTTATGAGTTTTTGTCTCTAAAGCCAGCTTCTTGTCATATCCTGTCTTAGCCTCTCTTATTAATGTTTTACATTTAACATGCCAATACCTATTGTTTTTCCTGTTTTCTTCAGATGGATCCTTCTTCTAATTTTTGAAGGAAGTTCTTTTATCTAAAATAGCCTCTTTCACTTTGCCTTTTAACCATGCAAAGTTGTAAAATCTTGTCAATAATATTCGTTTCAGAGTTTATCAAAGAAATGGCACATTCAGCTCGGTGTTTGCCTTTTTTTGTAGAGAAGAGAGATAGTTGCATCAGCAAGGAGAGAAGTAAACATTTCCTGTTCAATTAAATAATCATAAAAGGGGAAACCTCTGCCAGAAATGTTTTATAAAAGTCAAGGTGGTAACCATCAGGTCCTGGACATTTACCAATGGGAAGAGCAGATACTGCAGCCTGCATTTCAGATAGTGTAATGGGCACAGAAAGTTTCTCTGTGTCAACAAAGGAAGTTTGTGGTAAGTGGAGAGGGTTCTAATAGCGATGTGGTCACCTTCCTCAGAGGCAGCATATAAAGTGGCAAAATGCTGCACAAAAGCCATTTCAGTTTCAGAAAAAGTGCATTTGAGACAACCCACCCCGTCTTTGATAGAAGCAATTATAGTACCACCAGCCCTTTTGTTGACAGCAGTGGACAAAAATGCATCTGCCTTGTGACCATGTTCATATAATTTTACTCTGGTAAACCTTAGGGCTCTTTCTTTTCTGTCAACTTCTTGTGATTTTAATTCAGCTCGGACTCTTTCCGGGGCTTGTAGTGTCTTAGGAGAACAAGTCACCTTCTGTTTAAAATCCAGAGCAGCCTGATTGATTAAATTATATTTATGCAAGTGGCTGGTGTATGCAATAATTCACCCTCTGGGAAAAGATTCCCATCGCAATGCTGAGTTACACTCTGTTTCCGGATGAAATTCAGTATATTCAGAAATAGCTTCAACTACCATCCCTTTAAATTGGTTATTTCCTCACAGTGAAGTGTTCAGACATCATGCTAAGTCTGAGAGCCATATTGGATGGTGATCAGATTGGCTACAGGACAGGATGTCCATCCTGGAAGATATGGAGCTCACAGTGGCTGTACAGAAAAAATAATCCATGCAGCCTGTGGGAACAATGAGTGAAGGCCCGATCCAAATGGTTATGATCCCTGCAAATGTCTTAACATAAAAGTATTTACCAGTTTTTTATACTCAAGGGTAGGAGGGACGATTTCCCAGGAAGGAGATGACCTGTCCAGACGTTCCAGTCCCCTCTATAATCAACTTCATAGAGCCCAAGACTGATAGATTGTCTCTAAGAATAGTAAAGAATACCTCACTGCTGGAATCAGGGTCATAAATATTCACCAAAGCAAAATAAAAAGGTATCATAAGTACAACATGAAATAACAGATATAGAGTGAGTGACCACAAGGGGAAATTGTTTATCTATTAACATACGTATCCCGGCTATGTACATTGAGGGAAGTGAGTGACCACAAGGGGAAATTGTTTATCTATTAACATACGTATCCCGGCTATGTACATTGAGGGAAGTGAGTGACCACTAGGGGAAATTGTTTATCTATTAACATAAGTATCCCAGCTATGTACATTGAAGGAAGTGTGTCATAATTGCCCAATCCATCCATATTGTGATTTCTTGTGTTCAGTTTTATGCAGGAGGACATATGGACTGTAGTGTTCCTAGCATAGTGCAGGTGAGGAAATGGTTTCCACATTCAGTGTCAGTACAATAATCCGAAAACTCATTCTACTGACAGGGAAAGAAGAGCATCTGTTGAGCACTCATGTAACAAGAGTGTATACAATACCCATCTTCATATAAAAATAAACATTCAGAGAATGGTTCCACCTCTAGGTCCAGGGGACTCAGATAAGTGTAATCCAGAAAAAAAGTGAATTATAGATCCCCCTCTATTTATGATGTAGTAATTGATAGATCCTACCCAAATGTCTTATAATAATGCTAAAATAACAGTAACCTTAAGCAACTGTATTCAAATCAATTTATTTGTATTTACCATACCTTACTAAATACCTTTAAATCATGCATGCGTCCATGTGCTTGAGGGAGTTTACAGACATCTCTCTCAGACTACCTTAAAGGACAAAGCACAACTATCCCGCCTGGTCCTCCTTAAGGGGGAAACCGCAGGGAATCACCAGAGCATAAGACCTCAGGACCTAGAAGGCTTAGGGATCATGGAGAGCGTTCCCGTATGTTAAGACTTGCTATGTCTGAAGACGGTCTGGTCCCTGCTATTGTAACACTCCCCTGACCGCTTGCCTTGCGGGCGTTCCTGAGTCCGGGACTGACCTCGTGGGAGCCCCGCTAGGGCAGACTCCATCCTTCCTCGCGTTCTTGGCGCCTGGTACCTCCACCTGGGGAAGAAGGAGTTAGTGGGTGAGATCTCCCGCCCTTCACCCCAGGAAACAATGGGACTGTGAACAAGGCTGGAGGTATGTACCAATATATACAGGTTCATTAGACTATATAATTCTATACATTTCTACATGGCTAATGGGATGTCAAACAGTACCCACATCTACTCGTGGTTCATAGTCTCAGGCCACACAACTATATACATTTCTACATGGCTAATGGGATGTCAAACAGCACACACACATCTACTCGAGGTTCATAGTCTCAGGCCACACAACTATATACATTTCTACATGGCTAATGGGATGTCAAACAGTACACACATATCTACTCGTGGTTCATAGTCTCAGGCCACACAACTATATACATTTCTACATGGCTAATGGGATGTCAAACAGCACACACACATCTACTCGTGGTTCATAGTCTCAGGCCACACAACTATATACATTTCTACATGGCTAATGGGATGTCAAACAGCACACACATCTACTCGTGGTTCATAGTCTCAGGCCACACAACTATATACATTTCTACATGGCTAATGGGATGTCAAACAGTACACACACATCTACTCGAGGTTCATAGTCTCAGGCCACACAACTATATACATTTCTACATGGCTAATGGGATGTCAAACAGTACACACATATCTACTCGTGGTTCATAGTCTCAGGCCACACAACTATATACATTTCTACATGGCTAATGGGATGTCAAACAGCACACACACATCTACTCGAGGTTCATAGTCTCAGGCCACACAACTATATACATTTCTACATGGCTAATGGGATGTCAAACAGCACACACATATCTACTCGTGGTTCATAGTCTCAGGCCACACAACTATATACATTTCTACATGGCTAATGGGATGTCAAACAGCACACACCACATCTACTCGTGGTTCATAGTCTCAGGCCACACAACTATATACATTTCTACATGGCTAATGGGATGTCAAACAGCACACACACATCTACTCGTGGTTCATAGTCTCAGGCCACACAACTATATACATTTCTACATGGCTAATGGGATGTCAAACAGCACACACATCTACTCGTGGTTCATAGTCTCAGGCCACACAACTATATACATTTCTACATGGCTAATGGGATGTCAAACAGCACACACACATCTACTCGTGGTTCATAGTCTCAGGCCACACAACTATATACATTTCTACATGGCTAATGGGATGTCAAACAGCACACACATCTACTCGTGGTTCATAGTCTCAGGCCACACAAGTATATACATTTCTACATGGCTAATGGGATGTCAAACAGTACCCACATCTACTCGTGGTTCATAGTCTCAGGCCACACAACTATATACATTTCTACATGGCTAATGGGATGTCAAACAGCACACACACATCTACTCGTGGTTCATAGTCTCAGGCCACACAAGTATATACATTTCTACATGGCTAATGGGATGTCAAACAGTACCCACATCTACTCGTGGTTCATAGTCTCAGGCCACACAACTATATACATTTCTACATGGCTAATGGGATGTCAAACAGTACCCACATCTACTCGTGGTTCATAGTCTCAGGCCACACAACTATATACATTTCTACATGGCTAATGGGATGTCAAACAGTAC
The DNA here is from genome assembly GCF_901001135.1 of Rhinatrema bivittatum. Lineage (NCBI taxonomy): Eukaryota > Metazoa > Chordata > Amphibia > Gymnophiona > Rhinatrematidae > Rhinatrema > Rhinatrema bivittatum. The sequence continues at coordinate 9,768,447 of NC_042622.1, forward strand.
ACACACATCTACTCGAGGTTCATAGTCTCAGGCCACACAACTATATACATTTCTACATGGCTAATGGGATGTCAAACAGTACACACATATCTACTCGTGGTTCATAGTCTCAGGCCACACAACTATATACATTTCTACATGGCTAATGGGATGTCAAACAGCACACACACATCTACTCGAGGTTCATAGTCTCAGGCCACACAACTATATACATTTCTACATGGCTAATGGGATGTCAAACAGCACACACATATCTACTCGTGGTTCATAGTCTCAGGCCACACAACTATATACATTTCTACATGGCTAATGGGATGTCAAACAGCACACACACATCTACTCGTGGTTCATAGTCTCAGGCCACACAACTATATACATTTCTACATGGCTAATGGGATGTCAAACAGCACACACACATCTACTCGTGGTTCATAGTCTCAGGCCACACAACTATATACATTTCTACATGGCTAATGGGATGTCAAACAGCACACACATCTACTCGTGGTTCATAGTCTCAGGCCACACAACTATATACATTTCTACATGGCTAATGGGATGTCAAACAGCACACACATCTACTCGTGGTTCATAGTCTCAGGCCACACAACTATATACATTTCTACATGGCTAATGGGATGTCAAACAGCACACACACATCTACTCGTGGTTCATAGTCTCAGGCCACACAAGTATATACATTTCTACATGGCTAATGGGATGTCAAACAGCACACACATCTACTCGTGGTTCATAGTCTCAGGCCACACAACTATATACATTTCTACATGGCTAATGGGATGTCAAACAGCACACACATCTACTCGTGGTTCATAGTCTCAGGCCACACAACTATATACATTTCTACAAGATAGCCAGAACATTTAGTATTTGGCAATTTTGGGGTTGTTGGCACCCACATATCACCATATAGGATAGAAGAGACCTCCTGAGTTCTCACTTAATCAAGTGTTGTTATTATCCTATCCTCCCCCTTTTTTCCCCAAGTCTCACCCATGTGAAAAGTTGCAACTGGGCTGGTGGTGGGCAGTGTTGTAAATTGTAATACATTTGGTAATTGCAGTGCTTAATAGGAATATTTTGAGATTATTTTTAAATGATCGTTGTATGTTCCAGTTTTTCAGATTGTACGAGATGGTGGTTGAACTATATATGTAAAGTACGGACTGAACTGGTGTGGTCCGGTCTTGTGGAAGACATTGTTTCAGCAGTTTTATGTGAATGGCGTAGTAACATATCCCCTGAAGAAGCCTGTGTGGGGCGAAACAAGGGACCTTGTTGGGATTTTTTGATTCGGGATATGGTGTGACAGGGTGGGATATGGTTAATGGGTGCTTGTGTCTAGTGGGAATTTTAGATGTTGATTTTAAATGTGTGTTGAGTGAATGATGTATGAGTATTGAGATGCGTGGAGGAAATATTGTGAAAATAAGACAAATGTTTCTCTGTATTTTTTGATATATGTAATATGATGGGATATATGATGGTATTTTTGAATATTGTTCAAACCATTTTTGTAATTTCTATATATTTAAACGCTGGCATATAGAATGAAATAATAAAGTCTTATATTTTTCTAGCTATATGGTTGTTGGAGACTGGGAAATATTGAACAATTTAGTGTATTAGACTAATGTTGCCCCTACATGTGTATGCTGTGTGTTAGGGGGTGTAATATACTCTCTGTGTTATGTACCTGAAACGGTTTCATCTATTCAATGGGCATTTAAGCACCTTCCCAATCTCATTCTGGGTTTCCTGGGCTGGTGGCTCATGTTACGTACTTCATTTAAATGGCGGCATGCTCTTTAACCTCCATCTCCCTTGGGAGGTGGGTTTCACTATTATAAAAGACTGTGTATTGCCTACAGGCTCCTGAGATTAAGGTGACTGCTGCATTGTTTGCTTTGCATTTCGTCCTGAAGGCTGGTGGCCATTTTGTTTGTTTAATTTCACTGTAAATAAAGAGCACTGAAGCACAGGCAGAGTCCACTGGTGGTTTCCTCTGGCTGTGCCCAAGCCACTGACCACTCGAGCTACCACACACTTATTAGTAAAAACTTGGTGGGAGCTCAGCCTTGTGGCACCTACCAGGCTGGCAGCATCACGGAAGTCCTGTTACGTTGCATTTTATATTATCTATTTTAATGTGGATTATTGGAACATTGATTTGATTTATCATGCATCCAGGCTCAGGGCAATCGGTCAATCACATGGTTCCCCACAACTCTCTGGAGAGAGACGGAATTCAAAATATTAAAACTGTACAGCATGTCTAGATCATTTCTGAAACGACGTGACCTGTAAAGGTGGAGAGTATTCATCCTACTCTTGATCTATTTGTAACCATGTACACTGGGTGCCAGACCCAGTTCTGCTTGGCACAACTTCCCTACCTGACATCCAGGTGAGCTAACAACCAGAGCAGAAGACAGAAGTCTCTTATTATTCCTCTAAAGCCGAATGCAGGTCCCTGATTCCGTTCTGTAAGAAATCTCCACCGGCTGGATCTGGATGCCGGTGGCTGTCCTCAGATACTTACCCTGCTGCAGCATACAAGGAGCTACTGGTGACGGGCACTTAGCCAGGCAATGGTGTCACTGCCATCCCTGGCTCAGCGCTGCTGTGGTGACTTTCATTTGTCAACATGGAAATAGCACGTCACAAGGCTGGATTTAGTTAGCCGGCAAAGGAACCGTGTGATTGCTGACTGCTTGGTTGAATATGCCAAACTGTCCAGCATTTTAAGCTACTAAGGGATGGGGTTTGGTGCTGGGAGGGGGAGGGGAGCACCATGCACGCACCTGTCCTCTTATAACTCTCGTTCATATCTTTCCAGATGGTTCTTTGAAAATTTATCCCGCTCAGAAGCTGTGAACAAGCTCCTGTCACCCACCAACAGGACTGGAGCCTTCCTGGTGCGAGGCAGCGAGAAGCAGGGATTCAAATATGTGCTCTCAGGTAGGAGGCAGAGCCTGATGTGTGCCAGCGGTCCAGGCCTATCCCTCTGAGCTCTGCCAGTCAGCTGGCCCTCCTGCCACGGGGCTTACTGGTAACTTATTCACGCCACCAGCCTTGCCTCAGTTCCCTTTCTGACCACATCAGCTCTAACATGTCCCGCAGGGTTTGGGATACTGCTACCGAGTGTTTGAATTCTGCTGCAAAGTAGGAATTTGATTGGGTTAAGAGAAAACAATTATTTAGGTATTAGGAAATCCAGGACTCAGAGCCAAGAACTGAGCAGGTGGACTGTGGTGCGATGCCAGGATGAGGAGCACTTTACTGATACCAAACCAAAGCTTAACATAGCAATACAGCGAATGACAGCAGACAGAGACCAAAAAGCTCCATCCAGTCTACCCATCAAAATGTTTAAAAGTTTTTATTATGGAAGTAGCAGCTGCCGCTCCATGCAGGTTTCCCTCAAACCTTCTGTTAAGGGTATAAGCAGCTGCCGCTCTGTCCAGGTTACTCCCGAGTCTTCTGTTAAGGGTAGTAACAGCTACCTCTCCGTGTAGGCTTGTTCTGAGTGACTGCAGTAACTGCAGTTTAACTGGATCTAAGACCAGAGTTCTCCCTGCAGCGTGCTGAGATGGTGGCTGCAGAAGAGGACACCAATGACCATGGCTCAGTAATAGATAAATAGGGACAGTGGTAATGTTCTGAAACAAAAGGCAGAACCAGGTCATGGCCACCAGCGGGCTTCACCTTCCACTCCAGCTGCAATGGGGAAGAGTAAGGAAGGTCAGAAAGGTTGCAGGTCAATGGCCTGGCAGAAATCACCACTGAATAGGGAAACGTGATGCCACTGCCTCAGAGTTTTTCCACCTTCAACCTCACTCCCAGTCCTGACACCTGGAATGTTTAAACGTGCTTTTGTTTTATGGGTGTAGAGAGCACAGTGAAAGAGGCCAGGTGATCTCTTACATTACTGACTCACACGCATGAGACATCACTTCCTTCGTTTCTGCCTCTTGGGTGAGAGAGAAACCATTCAAGAAGGAGCTGTCATTGAATGACAGAAGTCTGAAGCTATTGGCAATCCTTTAGTGTGTAATGTGCAAAGCACGCCCTCTAGTGTCAGCTGGAGGGACAGCTCGCACTCCTTGTATCTCCCCGTGCAATAGGTGTGCGCCTTGGTGGGAAGATGCTCTGTACTAGCAGTGCTTGGAAGGATTACATTTCATGCTACGTAATGGAAGAGGCAGAGATCAGTCTTCTCATTGTGCAATAGATGTGCGCCTTGGTGGGAAGATGCTCTGTACTAGCAGTGCTTGGAAGGATTACATTTCATGCTTCATAATGGAAGAGGCAGAGATCAGTCTTGCCCTAGTCATGCAATAGATGTGCGCCTTGGTGGGAAGATGCTCTGGACTAGCAGTGCTTGGAAGGATTACATTTCATGCTACGTAATGGAAGAGGCAGAGATCAGTCTTCTCATTGTGCAATAGATGTGCGCCTTGGTGGGAAGATGCTCTGTACTAGCAGAGATCAGTCTTGCCCTAGTCATGCAATAGATGTGCGCTTTGGTGGGAAGATGCTCTGGACTAGCAGTGCTTGGAAGGATTACATGTCATGCTACGTAATGGAAGAGGCAGAGATCAGTCTTCCCCTAGTCAGGGAGGCACATGGCAAATGAAACAAAAGACAAATTGTAATGTGTGTGTTGTGGGAGATTAGATACAGAAATGGGTATACAGGCATTGATTTTCTGATTTCCATTCACACCCTGGAATTTCTAGTTCGTCATGAAGAATCTGTGAAACACTACAAGGTCTTTCAGAACAGCCAAGAAGAATTCCATGTGAACACCAAATCCACGTTTAAGAGACTTGACGACCTTATTGAGTACTATAAGAGCACAAGCCTCTCTCACGGCTTGTTCTTGACCACTCCTTGTGTGAAGGTAACTGCATTGCATGCCATTGAGATGCATGGAGGTGAATGGTTTGGTTAGGAGGGGGATGACTGAAGTCTGTGGGTTGGAAGGGTGAATAAACTTTCTAGCCCTAAGCCCTTGAGGCTCTGTGGTCTGAACTTTCATGAAAAATTGCTGAGACTTTCATCTGTGGATGTGGAGCCCACGTCCCCCTGATAACCCTTGCTCTTCAATGTTTTATCTTGCAATAAAAATGTCTAGCACTAGCATGAAATTAAAACAGAAACCACATGTATCTTCCAGCAAACAGCACCTCACTTATCCAGACAAATAGTTATGCAGCTAGAATTTAGCTGGACATGAGCCGATAACTTCAGGTGCACCTGTAAGAACATTGGCTGAAGGTAATCCCAGAAATGTCTGGCTGGGCTGAAGCGGAGGTTTCCCCCTTTCAGATTATGTTGTCACTTCAGTTACAGTGACACCAAGTCCCTCCATTACCAGGCCCTCTGTGAAGTAACGCACAGACCCTGCGAATCATCACTCAGGACCTGGACAGCAAGCCTGCCATAGCAACCCAGCATTAACTCCCAGAACTCAAACAGCACCAACCCTGAGCTGCAAATACAAGCTGGACCTCTGCAGATCCCTAGCCAGAGCCTGCCTACCCGCGGGCAGAATCCCTCACCTGCGTCCCCCATAGAGAACACAGAGAGACCCGCACCGCGGACAGGAGAAGGGATCACAGACTGGAAATATCAATATGCAGACGAAAACTGAATTCTGCTTTCCTCTTCAGTCCCCCCTCCCTTCTTCCTGTTCCCTGCAGATAGGACAAGAGAGGAGAAGGGCCTGGATCAGGGAGGGCTCCTCTTTGCTTTGCACTGCTCCCTCTGCACCAGGCTCACATCCACCCCATCCAGTTCCGTGCAGGCTGCCTGGGAGGTGGGAGCAGGAAGCAGAGGGCTGATCTCTGTTGCTGAGATTTGGGGGTAGAGCATTGGGTGCTTGTGCCCAAAGGTAAAAGCAGCCTTACTGAGGACGCCCCCTTGCGATTGACACCTGGGGCAGTCACCCCCCTTGTCCACCTCTGCTTCCAATTGGCAGATCCTAAGACTCGTACTTTTCTCCTGTTTCTCTCCAGGCATAGCTTGGCGTCTTCTATTACTTCCCTTTCTTATAACCGTTGAACCTTCAGCTCCTGGACTTTGGATTTATAATTCTGCTCCTTCTTTTCAAACATAAGAACATAAGAAAATGCCATACCGGGTCAGACCAAGAGTCCATCAAGCCCAGCATCCTGTTTCCAACAGTGGCCAATCCAGGCCATAAGAACCTGGCAATTACCCAAACATTAGATAGATCTCAAGCTACTATTGCTCATTAATTACCTTCATAGCAGTTTATGGATTTATCCTCTAGGAACTTATCCAAACCTTTTTAAACCCAGTCACACTAACTGCTGTAACCACATCCTCTGGCAATGAATTCCAGAGCTTACCGATGTGCTGAGGGAAACCTTGCTTTCAGCTCATGCCAGGCTTCCTGGGACTCTGCCCTGTCCTTGTTACCAGTTTATTTCTGCTTTTTTGCCACTTTGAAGTGGATTACACTCAGGTACTGTAGGTATCTTCCTACCCCCCATCTGTAGCTGAGCAATGGAGGATAAGGTGACAGGGCAGGGTTCCTCGCTGGTGTCCTTTCCTTCCAGCAGGAAGCCGTCTCTGCTTGCAGACTTTCTTGTAATTCTGCCGTCCTGTGGCTGTGGAAGAGCTCCCTCCTTCTGGGCAGCTGACCGGCCCTTTCTTCCAGCTGTGGCCGGGCTCGCTCACCCTCCTGGAGGTTACCTGAAAACTCCAGCATCTTCCCTTCCACTCTCCTCCTCTCACTGGTTAGTGAAACCCACCAGAAAGTGCTTTAAGTGCCCCCACTGTTTCCCTTCTTCCCATAAACCCTCCCGTAGGTGAGTCCTGTACGACTGAGGGCATTCTCTCTTCCTCTCTCCCTCCAGCAAGCCTTGACTTCGGTTTCTGCCCCGCTCTCTTCACTTTCTACCTCTCCCTAGAGTCGGTGACGTTGGGGCCTAATTCTCTCGGGTCCTTCTCGGTTTTCTCCCGGGGACCCAGATTCCTTTCCATACCTCAGCGACGTCTGATTCCCCACTCCACTGAGGACAAGGCTCTCTTACCACAAACCTCAACAATTTCACCCCAACGGGTTCGGTCGGACGTTCCCCCGAACCCCCACGCTCCTGCCTCGTGCAACGACCTGATCCACTGCACCCCTGGGAGGGTGACCCAGCAAATCCCCCTAAAACCAGGCGGACTTCAGCCTTTCCAGTTTCCCTCTGGTGCTCAGAGCTTGCAGGCAGTGGCAGGACCCCCCTACCCCAGGCCTCCTGACCCCACACAGCTCTCGCCCTCTGTGGGATGGAAGGAGGACGGGGCTCCTGCACAGCTTTAACAGGGAAAAACACTCGGACCCCCTGCGAGCTTGGCTTTCCAGCACCATCCGTTGCTCGGGCAGTGCTGCTCGTCCTCCTCATTCTCCCCTCCTTCACCCACTGACCTTCCTCCTTCAGATTCCCCACTCCACCCCCTTCACAGCAGGCGGGCACTGCTCCTGCACACATCAGCTCTGTAGTGACTGAGTGCACTCCTCTTCCCCCGTCCTTCACGCTCAGGCGTTTCCTGACCAGCATCCCACCCCTTTCCTTTTTCCAAAACCCCCAAATAGCTTTTCACTCAAGGACTTCGTTCCCCGACTATTTCATCCAAGTCCCCTTTCCAAAGTACTTGTCCAGTTCTGCGGATTTTTCTGTGCCTTGCGATCCTCTCCCACGCGCCCCGGTATAGGCTGCACCGCATGCTTTTACTTCTGGACCTTTGATCCCAGGGCTTCTCGGTCTTTCCTCTAAGCACTGACCTAGGGGAAGAGAAGCAAAGTCCAGAGACAGGAGGAAAGCCCTGCCACAACCACTACACTCCTGGGACTCTGCGAGTGCTGCTTTCTAGAGATCTCTTATTTCACTTTTGCCCCTTTTTACTGCACTGGGGCTGTGATTCCTGCTTTC